>NC_084754.1:14828444-15058444 GCF_033978785.1 Entelurus aequoreus | reverse complement strand
ATTCACACACACATTCACACTAAGGCTGAAACGACGCGTCGACGTCATCGACGTCATCGGTTACGTAAATACGTCGACGCCGTTTTTGTGCGTCGACGCGTCGCATATTTACGTCACACTACCGTCATGGCGAAGCGCAAAGCAGACGATCAAAGCAGACGATGCAAGCGGTGCGAGCGAGGGGGAAAAAGCACGCCAAAAGTCGTCAAAAGTGTGGGAGTATTTCAATAAACGGCCTAATAATGTTGTTGTATGCACGCTGTGTCGAGCGGAAATGGCCTATCATAGCAGCACAACGGATATGAACGAACATTTGAAAAGAAAACCATCAACTAGTCAATCGTCCGCGTGAGTATACGTTGTCATCATTACACAAAAACATGAATGTGTCATTTGTATCTGCTAGGGGAGTAACGGTATGTGTTTTGTATTGAACCGTTTCGGTACGGGGCTTTCGGTTCGGTACAGTGGTGTACCGAATGAGTTTCTAAGCTAAAGCTAAAGTCTTAACAAGCTGCTTTGCTCCTTCTGCTTCTGTCTCAGCACGCAGCATTGTCCCACCCACACAACCATCTGATTGGTACACACAAAGCATTATCAGCCAATCAGCAGTGCGTATTCAGAGCGTTAGCAGCCAATCAGCAGTGCGTATTCAGAGCGCATGTAGTCAGCACTTCAGCGTCGAGCAGATAGGTGTTTAGCAGGTGAGCATCAGGCAGCGGACTCTCCCCAAATGATAATAAACACCTCCCAGTCAACTACTAGTAACATCACTATGAGCCCGTTGACCTTCTAGAAACTTCAACTGCAGCTCAGCTCACTCGCAGTCCTGGCTTGAGGTGAAGGCTAATTACCTCTCAGTTCCAGCCACATCGACCCCTTCTGAGCGCCTATTTTCAGCTGCTGGGAATATTGTAAACAAGAAAAGAAGCAGAGCATGTAGACATGCTAATCTTTCTTCATTACAACTGTTAGTCACTCACTGGAATGAGTAGAATTGGTTATTGTGTACTGTGTTGGACTGGATGTTTATTTTGCACATTTTAAAATCAATACTTAATGTTTACAGTGCTCCAGAATATTTAGATTGGCACTTTTTTGTATTGGATGTTTATCTTTATTGTTGCACATTTTAGCAAATAAGCAATACTTTCACTTTTGTTTAAATGTTTACACTGTTGTTACAGAATATTTAGTTTTGCACTTTTTTGTATTGGATGTTTATCTTTATTTTTGCACATTTTAAAGCAAAATAAGCAATACTTTTACTTTTGAAATGCTTATACTATTGCAGAATATTAAGATTTGCACTGGATGTTTACTTTTATATTTGCACATTAAAAAGCAAATAAACTACTTTTAATTTTGTTAAATGTTAAAAGTTTTAAATGTTTACATTGTTACAGAATATTTTGTCATGTTGTTGTCAATGTTGACTGAGTGGCCATACTTCTTTTTTTTGTAAATAAAAGCCATGCCTTTTGAAAAAAACTGGCCTACATTTATTTTTTCATCTTCATTTTGAATAAAAAAATAATCGGTAAAAGGAAAAATAATCTATAGATTAATCGAAAAAAATAATCTATAGATTAACCGATTAATCGAAAAAAATACTCTATAGATTAATCGATAGAACAATAATCGTTAGCTGCAGCCTTAATTCACACACTGATGGCGGGAGCTGCCATGCAAGGCGCTAACCAGCAGCCATCAGGAGCAAGGGTGAAGTGTCTTGCCCAAGGACACAACGGACGTGACTAGGATGGTAGAAGGTGGGGTTCGAACCCCAGTAACCAGCAACCCTCCGATTGCTGACACGGCCACTATACCAACTTCGCCACGCCGTCCTTAAATAAGCTTGTTTGTTTAAACAACTAGTTAAACTACGGAAGTGTAAATGCAGATGTAAATGGTGTACTATGTAAAGTTGTTTATGGCTGTCTTTATTACATTATCTTTTAATATACTGTACATCTGTACCTTGTTTGCTATATTATTGCAAATACTTTCAAAATGTGCACTCTATTCTTACTATACTGTCATGTTTTGAACAAATCAATTACTTGCAGTTTAGTAAAACATTTACAAAACATTCCTGTACGACATTCTGAATACAAAGTCGCATTTGTATTCAAATATTGGGGTATTTTCTTAGGCAAATTTTATCTATGAAAGCAACTAATAACATGTGATTAATCATGATTAAAGGGGCTGTTTGCAACTTGTTCACAGTAACATTTTTCAAAGCAAAAACTATAACACCATTGACGAGCTTGTGTTACAGTTTTTTATCGAGTACAACTGCGAGATAAGTTTGATAAGGAAGGTGAGAAATCCTGTTGAATACAAGAAAAAACTAAGTGCAAAATCTGAAGGTGGTGATTCCCCTTCCCTCTCTGCAACCATCACCACTTTTGCCAACAATAGTCTCCAATGAAGGTAAAAGTCACATTAAATGATCAATTTCATTCATCATGTCTACGTATTTTGCTGTAGATTGTTTTTTAGATGTAAAACTATAATTATTCTCTACAAAATGTGTTTTGTGTGCGTATTTTGAAGTGTTTGGATTGAGTAATTGGATTTAGATTTCTTAAGGGAAGAACTGCTTCGGTTTTCATACAATTCAGTTGTTTTTTTCCAAGACGGCGCCACTATAGTGGCTGCTGGTGGCAAGAGCTCTGTGCTCGTGTGTCATCCTTTTGTGTTCCTGGTGCTTCTCTCTTGTTTTCATGTGGGTTTTTTTGCATTTTGGTTCTGGACCCTTTGGGACTGTGTGACAGTCTGCGGCGCTTTTTTGTGAACTTCTGGATCTGCCTCCCGGGAGCCTTTTGGCCATGGAGACCAGCTGCTGGGTCTCTGCCACACCAGAGTCCGTTTGGAGAGACTGGAGGAGAGGAAATGCAGATGAAGAGAGAGGGCTGCGGAGCTGGCGCCGAGCGCCGGGACGGACAAGCTTCACAGTGTCTTGGCTGAATGAGCGTGTGTCGGACACCTCGGTCTCCTTGGACGCATCCTTGCTCATCCATGCAGACTGGACACTGGCCGAGAGTTAGTGGGCGGCCGAGGGTGGAGTCGGCTCTCTTGGTTGCTTTGTTGGGTCTGCTCCTGTCTCTGGCCATGCTTCCCCCACCCCAGCAGACGATGGCGTGGAACACCGCAGAGGCCAACACAGTGTATATGGGTGTTGAAATGATGGTTTTGTTTGGTTGCTTGTCTATGCATGGTGCAATCGTGTGCGCGCAATGTATATTATTGGTTAATTATTTTTTTGTTTTTTTACTTTTGTAGCAGTATGGTTGCATCAGCTCTGCTCTTTTAATATCTTTAATGTCCTTTGTGTTCTTTGATGTTTGATGCTACAGGGTTTTTTTTTCCTCGGCCTCAGTCTGGACCCCCTCTCCAGGGGACCAGGCTTAGACTGAATTTTTTTTTTTCTTCTTACCTGTTTCTCACCTTTTTTGTAAGGGGCGCCGGAAGTTGGCAGACCCGTCAGCGATCCTGTTCTGTCTCCCTGTAATGTTTGTCTGCTCTTGAATGGGATTGTGCTGAAAATATTAATTTCCCCTCGGGGATTATTAAAGTATTTCTGATTCTAATTCCAATTTTTGTCTGACCTTTTGAGACGGGTTACGAATGAAAACCGAGGTGCCACTGTATACAGTCTTTTAGTCTTTTTACAAAGTTTAGTTAATACATAAAAGTATCTATGTGCTACCTCGCACTTTTGGATTTTACAGTGTGTGGCTGTCTGTGTCAAAGGTTTGAACATCTGTTTTGAAGAGTTTTTGAACTAGTAGTAGTTTTCGACAAAAAACTAATTGCAGCAATTGCGAAGGATCACGTTTTCTTTTGAAAAATGGCCATCAAAGTTGGTACATTTTGAAAACAAATGCTCTTCACAATTGGGTTAAAATCATTTGAGTTCAAATTTATCTTTTTGCATTTTAGTGAAAATGAAAATGGGACGCACAGTGGAAATGTGTCCAAGGTTTACAAAGTATTTTGCTAGAAGCCAGCTGGGATAAGCCGCAGCTCACGGACTATTCTAATGGATGGAAGGAAGGATGTGTGTTGGTTAGTTTTAACCTCCATGTTAGGTCAACAGGGGACCTTAAATTCCCCAAATGAATGAATGTTTGCCCATATGTGCCCTGGAAAACAAATCACTGCTCTGCAATAAATATGAACACATACTGGGAAGAAGGAAAGCCAGCATCATCGGATGGATGAGGTGTGGCCTTGCCGCCCACCCCTAATGACAGAGCAGCCAGTGGTCGGATGTGCTATAATACAATACAACACACATGAAGACAGTAGAGTCTTTCACACAAGTCTGAAACACAATCTCCTTTCTTCAGTCAACGAGTGGAGAGTGGCGGCTCGCTGGGCCTCAGGGGCAAGGGTTTGGGCAGAGGTGAGGAGAGAGATGTTTTCGAGAGGGGAGAAGTAGGACGCATGGAGGGTGGGTGGATAGTTGGGTAATGAGTCACTGGAGCCTCCTTCAAAGCCTGCTCTGCAACCTCAACAACCCTTTCCTTAACACCCGAGCAGGGAGGTCCGCATGCAGGAATCTGGGCCTGGTTGGATGCATGGAAGCACTGATTGAGCAGTACACACACACACACACACACACACACACACACACACACACACACACACACACACACACACACACACACATACACACTGGAGCTAGGGGTCAAGTTCTTGCTGCAAAGGGTGAGGGAATATGGAGGACGCATGTACAGTAGCACTTGCCTGTGCTTTGTGTGCAATGCAATTTATTATCTTTACACACAGAGCTGGACTTTATGCTAGAACACTGGAATTGGAATTGGATCTGAAGAAATGTGCATGAAAAGTGACTTTGTATGATAATTGTACTAATGCTGGCATATAAACAATATTTATAATAAATACATTCACTGCAACGTTAAAAATAACAAGAACTTATCAAAGAGATTCCTATGTGCGAGCACTAAATAACTGTTATCTCAGCTAGGTACTGTAATGCTTGACTGTTTTATCAATACACACACACACACACACACACACACACACACTTTATGATAGTTTATTCTAAGATTAGGAGTTTCAATTCAGAGATTTTATTACAAGCTTTGCAATCTAGCGTCACATAACCCCTGTTAGGTATAGAGATAAATGTGTATCTTTTTATGCAACCAAACACAAATGGATTAGCAAAAATAATACAATTAAAAAATAAATACAATTAAAAAATACTTTAAACAAAAATAAAGTTTTGGTTGCAAATCATTTTGTTTCTGTAACCCAAAAAAAAGATTTACAATTACAAAAAAAAATTTGCAATCAAAATAAAGATAGAAAAAAATAATAAGTTTAAAAATGAAAAAGATGCATTTGCAACCCAAAAAAGATTTACAAACAAAAATAATGGATTTGCAACTTCCCAAAATTTTTTGCAACCAAAACGTTTTTTGATTGAAAACACTTTTTTTTTTGTTTCAAATCAATTTTTATTTCCAATTATTATTGTTTTAGTAATAATTTTATAATAATCATGGCGCTGATCAGAATGCTTATGACGATTTGTATGTGTGTGTTATTATAAAACAACAAAGACACAGCATTGGGGAGCTGCTAGTTGGTGAACCTTAGACCGATTGCTCAGGTTGACAAATGCATTAACAATTTAGTACAACACGGAAATGGGTGAAATTTTCTTACGGAGTTCCAGAACTAGCAGCTGCGGGAAAAGGGATGAAAGTACGGCTACTACGAAATAGAAAGGGATCGTAAGTCCTACCGAAGTTAAGAGGCAGTTCTTCATGACATAACCACATATTGTCACGTGGGGGTCGCATCAATTATATTATGTTTATAAACTCAGGAAATATGTCCCTGGACACATGAGGACTTTGAATATGACCAATGTATGATCCGGTAACGACTTGATATTGGATTGATACCCAAATTTGTGGTATCATCCAAAACTAACTGAAAGCATCCAAACAACAGAAAAATAAATGAGTATTACATTTTAACAGAAGTGTAGATAGAACATGTTAACAGAGAAAGTAAGCAGACTTTTACAGTAAATGAACAAGTAGATTAATAAATCATTTTCTACCATTTGTCCTTAATAATTTTGACAAAATAATAGAATGGAAAATGACACAATATGTTACTGCATACGTCAATAGTTAAATTAGGAGCTTTTGTTTGCTTAATTACTAATAAAAGACAAGTTGTCTTGTACGTTCACTATTTTATTTAAGGACAAACTTGCAATAAGACACATATGTTTAATGTACCCTAAGATTTGTTTTTTCAATAAAGCCAATACTGCCATTTTTTGTGGTCCCCTTAATTTAGAAACGTATCGAAAAGTACCGAAAAGTATGGAAATAATTTTGGTATCAGTACCGGTACCAAAATATTGGTATCGGGACACCACTAGTATGAATATTTGCAAAGTGTTGGCTTAAAAAAAACAAGATTCTGGCAGCAAACATGTCACATCTTTGCGTTGATGTCAGTAATGATCCTGTGTGTGTGTGTGTGTGTGTGTGCTATGGCTCTGTCGGATCATCGGCAGCTGTTTCCCGCCATTTGCGAGAAGAAAGAAGAAGAACGGCGCTAACACGACAAGACCGGATGCTGAGGGAACAGGAAGTGGATGATACCGTGTCGCATGTAAACAGGACGGCGACGAGATCAAACGTGTAACACTTGCGCAGATGTCTCATCTATCTTTAGTTAGCAATAAAAGCACATACATGCTCTACAGGTCAAAAGTCATCCAGGCCACCACCCAGTCCATAAACGTTTAGAGGGTGTGATAAAAATGATTGAAAACTCCCTCTTCTCTGTGTTTAAGTAGACTCACTTCCTTTTCAGTGATTAATTAGAGCTATTAATGGCGACATGAAGGAGTGATGAATGCGCCCGAGGCCAATGTTTTGTCTTGTTACATTTTCGGGACAACTCCATCAAACAAGTGGAAGGACTCCGCTGCCTTGACAACAAATAGAGATAATAGCTGTTGCTTGAATGCCAGCTGCATGGTAGTGATTTAGCAACAATCGGACTTGAAAACATGGGATCACGCCTCGCACTTTTAAGGTTAAGTGGCTCTTCCTGCCGTCTGCGTGAGTGCACCTGTCTGCTCAGGAGCCACACACAGTATCAGCGCTTCCCCTCCCACGAGTTGGGCGGCCACTGACAGGAAAAAGCACCGCTCTATTCCCGACAAACGAGTGCACACACCTCACAGATAAAGCAAATGCCAATGATTCATCGTTCCGATCACACCAGACCAATTCTCGCGAGTCGACTTTGACATAAAGTAGGAAGTTAATTTGGCATTGCTGTCTGTAATTAAAATAACTACAATTGCATAATATTAAAACAACTAGAAAATTCCCGCGGAAATGTTGATGGGCCTGCCATCTGTGCCCTGGCCAGGGGTCGCCGTGCTTTGAAAATGGTGCAGAGTGTCTGAATCTGTGAGTTTTAGGTGTAACTTTACAAAATGAGCTACCAAGCTAGCCTAAAACGTTAGCATGCTTACATAAAATTGCTAACATTTAGCATGTGTGCTAACATTCGTATGATAACAGTTAGCATGTTTCATATACCAAGTTATAGGCCTACTGAAACCCACTACTACCGACCACGCAGTCTGATAGTTTATATATCAATGATGAAATCTTAGCATTGCAACACATGCCAATACGGCCGGGTTAACTTATAAAGTGCAATTTCAAATTTCCCGCGAAACTTCCGGTTGAAAACGTCTATGTATGATGACGTTTGCGTCAGATAAATTGCTCCCAATTTTATAAGAAAGAAGTTGACACATTGTGAGAAAAAGACTGCTTATAGTAAAACTTTTTTTTTTGTTTGTTTGTAATTGGTTTTTAATCTTCATTATTTACTTCAAGTTATTACTGTATGTCTCATATATATATATATATATATATATATATATATATATATATATATATATATATATATATATATATATATATATATATATATATATTTATTTTATTTTTATTTTTTTTAAATTTATTTTTTTATTTGCTTTATTAATTTTGGCCAAAGGGGACGCATTTCAATTTCTTACACATACTTGTTATTACATATGTTGGCCAGAGGGGGAGCACTTTTAAAACTGACACAGTCAAATTGAAAAATTCCTCCTTTTTTGGACCACCCTAATTTAGATAGATTTCACCACCAGGGGTGCAAATGAGACATTCTCTTTTAGATGCAATGGTTTTCTGTATTGGGACCATGATTTATGTCCTAACTTGTTCACCGGTCCTCATATGGAAGGTACTTTTCCTTGTTGATGTCTCAAGAAGGGTAGAAATACAAGAACACACACACACACACACACACACACACACACTAAGCCTGAAGGAGCAGCACAGCCTCACTCCCCTCCCCTTGTCGTTTTTTGTGGAAGACAAGTCCCAACAAGTCCTTCGTCTCTCCGTGATTCAAAACAAGGTCTGGCGTTTTCGGGACGGGCCTGGGCTGGAACAGAGTAAACAAACCGCCTGACTCCAAAACAAACAAAGCACGCCTTGGTGCACACAGCCTCCCACTTAACCTGTGGGAGAGATCCAGCTGGTCAAGGGGAATAGTCCAGTGACCTTAGTCTAAAATGAAGCTGACAACAAAGACATTACATGAATCCTTTCGAGCAAAATGACTCAAATAACTAAAGGAAATAACAATGTTGAATTAGTTAACTCTAAGGAGTATTGGACCATTTTCTTCAAAAAGTAGGTGCTCGCCATTGCCGGGTATTGCCCTTTTACTTCGCCTCTGGCTGACACTGTAATTATTTTTTAGTCCCCTGCCTGACAAGCATCTAGCAGCTAATTGTGTGTCTATTGTGTGTCTCCATACAGTGTGGAGACACTCCCCTAAGGTAGAGTTGTACGGTATACCGGTACTGGTATAGTATCGCGATACTAATGAATCAAAAACTGTACTATACTCTTTTTGAAAAGTACCGGTTCCCAGGCATGACACGGTGTGTAGACAGAAATAGGACGCATTTTGGCCAAAAAAAACAAAGATAAAGGTGAAGTTATAACACTGAAACGCCCTCAGGAAGAGGTGCTTTAAGACATGGCTAGTCAGCTAGCGGCTAACGTCCATCCCCAGTTGGCAGTGTTTTAGCTACTTCTAAATCACTAATCCTCGCCTCCATAGCAACAAATAAAGTAAGTTTCTTACAAGTATCATCCCTGCAGGACGAGGAATAGCTAAACATGCGTCACTACACACCGTAGCTCACCGGCATCACAATGTAAACAAATGGAATGGGTGGATCTACACCTAACATCCATTGTAATGATACCAAGTACAGGAGCGTATGTAGTCGATACTTCTATAATTACATCAATATTTTTTATTGTCACACAATCTTTTTTCCTTTTTTTAAAATTCCTGTTATGTTCATAAACTCAGGAAATATGTCCCTGGACACATGAAGACTTTGAATATGACCAATGTATGATCCTGTAACTACTTGGTATCGGATCAATACTTAAATGTATGGTATCATCCAAAACTTATGTAAAGTATCCAAACAACAGAAGAATAAGGGATTATTACATTTTAACAGAAGTGTAGATAGAACATGTTGAAACAGAAAATAAGCAGATATTGACAGTAAATGAACAAGTGGATTAATAATACATTTTTACAGCTTGTCCCTCATAATTTTGACAAAATAGAATGAGAAATGACACAATATGTTACTGCATATGTCAGCAGACAAATTAGGAGCCTTTGTTTGCTTACTTACTACTAAAAGACAAGTTGTTTAGTATGTTCACTATTTTATTGAAGGACAAAATAGTTTTTCGATTGCTATAAGAAACATATGTTTAATTTACCGTAAGATTTTTTGTTAAAATAAAGCCAATAATGCAATTTTTTTGTGGTCCCTCTTATCTAGAAAAGTACCGAAAAGTATCAAAATAAATGTTGGTGCCGGTACCGGTACTAACATATTGGTATCGGGACAACCCTACCCTAAGGTAATAATAATCCCGTCCATTACAGCAAATAAACTGAATTTCTTAATAACTTAAGTATCATTAACAAGTGGAGGACGAAAGTTAAACATGTTACACACCGAGAGCAAACCCAGAGCAGCCATTCTACTGCATTAGTTAAGCTAACCGCTAAGTTAGCTTGAAAAGAAGTAAGTGCTTTGTAGACTTTAAGAAGTGTAGATGGTAACATGTTAAAGCTGAAAGTAAGCAGATGTTAACAGGAAATTAACAAGTATTTTACTGGAAGTAATAGAGTAACAGCTGTTGATGTATCAGCATTGCCAATCCATAAATTGTCAATAACAAGAGTAGTATTAGTATATGTTATTTAAGCGACATTTAAACAAGTGTGGGTGGCACTGGGAGCAGGTGGGTAAAGTGTCTCACCCCAGGACACAACGGCAGTGACTAGGAAGGCGGAAGTGAGGATCGAACCCAGAACCCACAAGTTACTGGCACGGCCGCTCTACCAACCGAGCCACGCCACCCGCTAATGTTAGTGGCCAAAATGAGGGGTTTGGGGCTTCCTTACCGTAATATTGATGTTTTTAGTTAATGTAGCAATGTGTATGCTTAATTTATGACAGAAATATGTCAATTATGAAATATAAAAAATACACAAGAGTGAGGCTGCAAAATTTAAAACGCGATGTGGGGAGGGAAGACTGTAAACCCAACCATGGACTTACTAGTGTTAAAGATGGAAACATTATATATTGTGGGGTTTTTTTTCTCCTTAAAGGACACCCCCTACTGATGAGAAATATAATTACACATTCAAGCCACTGTGAAAAATACAAAATGACAGCAGTAAATATGTACTCTTGGCAAGCTGACCAAGTGATGATAAGGTAGTTTTTAATTTAATTTAATTTTATTTATTTTTTAAATAAATGTATTTTTTATTTTATTGAACAATGTACATATTCTCAATGTACATAAAAACCAAGGCACTTTCAACTAGGGATGTCCGATAATGGCTTTTTTGCCGATATCCGATATTCCGCTATTGTCCAACTCTTAATTACCGATACCGATATCAACCGATGCTGATATATACAGTCGTGGAATTAACACATTATTATGCCTAATTTGGACAACCAGGTATGGTGAAGATAAGGTCCTTTTTAAAAAAAAAAAAAAATTAAAAAAATAAGATAAATAAATAAATAAAAAATTCTTGAATAAAAAAAGAAAGTAAAACAATATAAAAACAGTTACATAGAAACTAGTAATTAATGAAAATGAGTAAAATTAACTATTAAAGGTTAGTACTATTAGTGGACCAGCAGCACGCACAATCATGTGTGCTTACGGACTGTATCCCTTGCAGACTGTATTGATATATATTGATATGTAATGTAGGAACCAGAATATTAATAACAGAAGGAAACAACCCTTTTGTGTGAATGAGTGTAAATGGGGGAGGGAGGTGTTTTGGGTTGGTGCACTAATTGTAAGTGTATCTTGTGTGTTTTATGTTGATTTAATTAAAAAAAAAAAATTTAAAAAAATTTTAAAAAACGATACCGATAATAAAAAAAAAACTAGACCGATAATTTCCGATATTACATTTTAAAGCATTTATCGTCCGATAATATCGGCAGGCCAATATTATCGGACATCTCTACTTTCAACAAATCTCAACAATTTCAAACGTCCATCAGGTTGAGCAAATACTGTCTTTCGCAACACATGTAACGGAACTAAAGCAACGGCAAATATAATATACAAATAATAACAATAAATAATAATAAACATATAGGATAAGATTCAAAATTCAAACAGACAAAAAAAGGCTAATCCAAATCACTTTAAATTTCTGCAATAAAAAAATCAATTTAAAGGCTTTTGAAATTTGTAATCATTTTCCAAGATTTAATTAATCATTTGAAATTATTAAGCCCGTTAGAAAATGTAACTTTTACTTTCATAAATAGACATTTATGTAGACATTTAAAAAATATATTTTTATTAAATAATAATGTTGACAAACATTTCTATATTACCATCATTTTATAAATATGCCAAATAGTGATGCTAAGGTAGTTAAGCTAGCTAACTTTATTTGAAAATACAACTAGCTAGCTAACAAATACTTTAAAGTGTACAATTTAAGATAACTTACATTCCCAGTCGGCATTTCTTTTTTAAGCTTTCAGCCATGATGAAGGCCCAAAACACACACACACACACACACACACACACACACACACACACACACACACACACACACACACACACACACACACACACACACACACACACACACACACACACACACACACACACACACACACACACACACACACACACACACACACACACACACCAAGTATTTTGTTTTGGAGCATTACACTAAAAAAGTGTAATTTACTTCTTCAGTTGTCTGACAGTTGGCAACAGTTTGATAGGTGCATTACTGCCCCCTACAGGACGTGAGCGGAAAAGAACCAAACATAAATATACAGTGTGACTGTATGAGTTCTTCCATTGTTACTTAATTACACGGTTAAGTTGGAATCTCAAAACAATAGTTTTTTGGGTTTTTTAACTTGTACTGTTTACACTCAGCTTTAGTACATTATTGGACACTATTGGATCAAATATTTGGTTTCAATAATACGTTTAGGCCTGCTGAAGATCCAATTTCAATCATCAAGCGACTGGAGGTGATGATGATGATGACGCAATTGTGAGAAGGTTATTTATATATGCGGACTATTCACTTAATCACACTTCAAAGTGTCTCTAAGTAGATGAGGCCACATTTTTAAAACTGATAATTTGGGCACAATAAACTAATTGAGTGGGTTGACGTATACTCTACAAAGATGGTAATCAAACATGTAGTATTATTGTGTATCATAGTAGAACTGAATACCACATATTTACATGGAATGTCATTGTGGTATCTTCTTTACCTCCCTAAACATCAGCAGACAGGAAACACCCACACAATCTGATGGATTTCACATGCATGTAAGTTTTGATGGTTTACCAGAAAAGCAGATGTTGCATGCAGACGATAATCAAAGATGCAGATGTCTGTTATCGTCCATGCATATTTGGAGGGACATGTGTGTCTTTTTATGCAACCAAACAAAAAATGGAATTGCAACCTAAAAAAGGATTAACAAACAAAAAAAGATTTGCAAACAAAAAAAAGTTATGGTTGCAAATCATTTTTTAGTTACATTTTTTTGGGGTAATGACTTAACTTTAAGCTTGTGGGTGATGAACAATAATATGTTAGAGGCATGTTTATTGGTCAGTATCACCCACCCCTATTCTTTTGCCTGTTGTAACTTAAAAAAAAATGCAAACAAAAATATTTGCAACCTAAAAAAAACATTTGTAACCCAAAAAATATTTTAACCAAAAACATTTTTTACCAAAAAAAATGTATTTGCAACTGAAAATATATGTTTTAAACCCAAAAAAGATTTGCAACCAAAACTTCTTTTTTTTAAAACTAAATATTTAAAGTTTTTTTTTGTCTTTTATTCCTTAATTTTTGATTGTAAATCCTTTCTTTTTTTGTGTGTTGCAAATCCATTATTTTTGTGTTGCAATTTTTTTTTCTTTTGCAAACTCATTACTTTTGTTAGCAAAACTTGGAATGGGGTTGCAAATATGTTTTTTGTTTGAATATCCATAATGTTTTCTAAATAGTTGTCTTTTTTATTGTAAATCTATTAGTTTTGTTTCCAAACATTCTTTGGTTGCAACTCAGTAGTTTTGTTTGCAAATATATTATTTGGGTTGCAAAACCATTTTGTGTTTGGTTGCATAAAAAAAACAATTTCTCTCCATATATCTATATTAATAAAGTTTACAATAATACAACATTAATATATGTTAATTCAGAGACAGTGTGTCAGCACTGCAGTAGTACTGCAAAATCAAAGGATGCATATTTTTTCATTTGTAAAAATAGATAAAAACAATCCAATATGCTAAGAAGTAATTCATATGTCAAGCAAAACAGCCTGCATGTCAGTTTTTGGTTATTTTTACCCACTTAATCTTAAGTTAATTGTTTTTTTGTAAACATGCCTCTGGCCAATCATTAAAAAAAAGCTTTAGGCAGCAAATTGTCCTTAATTTAATATATATATATATATATATATATATATATATATATATATATATATATATATATATATATATATATATATATATATATATATATATATATATATATATATATATATATATATATATATATATATATATATATATACTTTTGTTGTTGTTTATCTATCATTTACAAAATAAATTCAGGTCAACTTTTTTGTATCTGTTTTGAAATATAATTGTAATCCAAAGCAAGCATGTAATGTTTGGACAGACAACAACACTCACATGAGCTCGAAGGGATTTCCACCTGCTAGACTTCCACTCAGAGGCCACAAGAAGGGAGGCTGCACTTAACACCTTAACACACTCATTTCACTTATGTGCTACACGTGCCTGAGCTGCTCAAAATATATTTGTTTACATCAACTTACCTAGTAAAGTCCTATTATACACGGCAATGGAACATTACGTCAGTGGTCCCCAACCACCGGGCCGCGGACCGGTACCGGGCCGCGGACTGATTGGTACCAGGCCGCACAAGAAATAAAAAAATAAAAAATAAAATAAATAAATATTTTTTTTATTAAATCAACATAAAAAACACAATATATCTCATTTATTTATCATTTATATACATTATATATCAATATAGAGCAATACAGTCTGCAGGGATACAGTCCGTAACCACACATGATTGTATTTCTTTATGGAAAAAAAAATAAATTAAAATAAAAATCCCCCCCCGGTCCGTGGGACAAATTTTCAAGCGTTGACCGGTCCGCAGCTACAAAAAGGTTGGGGACCACTGCATTACGTGACACACAAAACATCTTAAATAAGTATGTATGAATGCTGACAAGAGGTTGCCAAGATGCACACTAATAGGCAGAAATGACAATACTATGGCTGGGGGGGCGGGACTTCCGGGGAGAGATAGGGAAGTGATGTTGATTATAGAAAGTAAAGCGTTCGAGTATTGCCGGGAAAAGAGTAGAGACGCACATAGGGGTTTTTTGATTGATTGATTGAAACTTTTATTAGTAGATTGCACAGTGAAGTACATATTCCGAACAATTGACCTCTAAATAGTAACACCCGAATAAGTTTTTCAAGTTTAAGTCGGGGTCCACTTAAATTGATTCATGATACAGATATATACTATTTTCATAATACAGTCATCACACAAGATAATCGTCAGAGTATATACATTGAATTATTTACATTATTTACAATCCGGGGTGTGGGATATGGAGGGGGGGTAGGTTTGGTTGGTATCAACACTTCAGTCATCAACAATTGCATCATCAGAGAAATGGACATTGGAACAGTGTAGGTCTGACTTGGTAGGATATGTACAGCAAGTAGTGGACATAGAGAGAGAGATCAGAAAGCATAAGAAAAAGTGTCTCCATTTGATTATTTACAATCCAAAGAGGTATGATGAGGAAGGGAGGGTGTTAGTTTAGGGTTGAAGTTGCCTGGAGGTGTTCTTTTAGTGTGGTTTTGAAGGAGGATAGAGATGCCCTTTCTTTTACACCTGTTGGGAGTGCATTCCATATTGATGTGGCATAGAAAGAGAATGAGTTAAGACCTTTGTTAGATCGGAATCTGGGTTTAACGTGGTTAGTGGAGCTCCCCCTGGTGTTGTGGTTATGGCGGTCATTTACGTTAAGGAAGTAGTTTGACATGTACTTCGGTATCAGGGAGGTGTAGCGGATTTTATAGACTAGGCTCAGTGCAAGTTGTTTTACTCTGTCCTCCACCCTGAGCCAGCCCACTTTGGAGAAGTGGGTAGAAGTGAGGTGTGATCTGGGGTGGAGGTCTAGAAGTAACCTGACTAGCTTGTTCTGGGATGTTTGGAGTTTAGATTTGAGGGTTTTGGAGGTGCTAGGGTACCAGGAGGTGCATGCGTAATCGAAAAAGGGTTGAACGAGAGTTCCCGCCAGAATCTTCATGGTGCTTTTGTTGACCAGAGAGGAGATTCTATAGAGAAATCTTGTTCGTTCGTTGACCTTTTTGATTACCTTGGTTGCCATTTTATCACAGGAAAAATTAGCCTCTAGAATGGAACCTAGGTAGGTGACCTCATCTTTCCTGGTGATAACAATGTCACCCACTTTTATAGTGAAGTCATTGACTTTCTTAAGGTTGATTTGGGACCCAAATAGGATGGATGGTTGTTGTGTGGTTGTATCGCATTTTGTGCAATAAAGACAAGACAAACAAAGAAGTTGTATGAGCCTACATTCCTGGAATATTACAATACTATGGCAGGTTTTTACTACATGTTCTCAGAACATCACAACAATATAAATATACTGCATATTGCATTAATATAAGAGCCACTGTAATACAAAATGAGTAAGCAGTGTCAGCCACTTCCAACATGTTACTATAGTTACCGTCACACTGTAACAATCACACATGATCTAGTTATTAATAGATCCATCCTTTTTCATGCAATTAAATATTAACGTGTGTAGCTTTAGAGATTTCAGTTCCCAGATCCGTTTGAGCATGCGCTGAATATCATTAGCTCGCGTACCCTTGTTGACGGCATTTTTAAATCGCTGGTTTCCGAAAGTTATGATTTGAGTTTATTTCGAACATGCATACAATGACAACATGATACATCGATTTCCAGTTTATATCTACTGCTAACCTCAAATAACATGCATCCGTCTAAGGCGCTCGTTATTCACATTGGAAGCTGCCATTTTCATCCGAGCTTTGACTCCGGGTGGTTACAATGCCGTAACTATATAAGTGCAGCGTCCAGAAGAAGTGCACACAAAGTCCGACGCTCTTTTTAAACTTTTATTGAGCAACCTATGCTAACACAAAGGGCTGTGAATCTTTGGGTGTCCCACGATTCGATTCTATATCGATTCTTGGGTCACGATTCGATTCAAAATAATAAAAAAAATTCAATTCAACACGATTCTCGATTCATAAACGATTTTTTTCCCGATTCAAAACAATTCTCTATTCATTCAATACATAGGATTTCAGCAGGATCTACCCCAGTCTGCTGACATGCAAGCAGAGTAGTAGATTTTTGTAAAAAGTTTTTATAATTGTAAAGGACAATGTTTTATCAACTTATTGCAATAATGTAAATTTGTTTTAACTATTAAATGAACCAAAAATATGACTTATTTTATCTTTGTGAAAATATTGGACACAGTGTGTTGTCAAGCTTATGAGATGCGATGCAAGTGTAAGCCACTGTGACACTATTGTTCTTTTTATTTTTATAAATGTCTAATGATAATATCAATGAGGGATTTTTAATCAATGCTATGTTGAAATTGTAACTAATATTGATACTTTTGTTGATAATATTCATTTTTGTTTCACTACTTTTGGTTGTTCTGTGTCGTGTTTGTGTCTCCTCTCAATTGCTCTGTTTATTGCAGTTCTGAGTGTTGCTGGGTCGGGTTTGGTTTTGGATTTGGATTGCATTGTTATGGTATTGCTGTGTATTGTTTTGTTGGATTGATTAATTAAAGAAAAAAAAAAACATTTTTAAATAAATTAAAAAATAGATTTTTTGAAAACTGAGAATCGATTCTGAATCGCACAACGTGAGAATCGCGATTCTAATTCGAATCGATTTTTTTCCCACAACCCTACTAACACAGCTCAACTTATCTCGTTCCTTCCACATGCACGTCCATCCTCGCTCCTCAGTTCCGCAACAACGAAGGCTTCCTCCCTCTTCGCCAATCACCTTACAGGCGTGGTACGTTCACAAGAATGGGAATTCTGAATATCACTCACTCGGGAACACAACATCAACACCAGAAGGTCGTTACATAAGCTTGCATTTCGCGCTAATAATGTAAATGTTCTATTTTTTTGTAAATTACTTTCTCTATCCAAATAATTTGAATGCACATGTTTTATCTTTTTCCAATCGTATTTAAATCTAGAGTACGAATTGATTAACGTTGAAAAACTTATTCGGGTGTTACCATGTAGTGGTCAATTGTACGGAATATGTACTTTACTGTGCAATCTACTAATAAAAGTCTGGAAGTTGTCGTGTTTTGAGAAAGTGTGTCGCAAATAAGGCGCATGCGCAAACGGATCGGGCAGCTCAGTAAATCGAGCAGTGACATCCTCAACTCCAATCATTCGCTGCTCGAATGATTGATGTCCGTTTTATCCACAGAGGAACCGAGAGCCAACCAATAGGAGCGCAGGAAGGCGGGGCCTAAGCCAGAGCACATTTCCAATTCGCGCACTTCCGTATTTAAATTTAGCACTTTGTGCGCATAAGTGAGTTCCGTATTATGGAAGTTGATTGTTCCCGATACTGCATATTTTGACTAAGTCAGTGTACAGGATGCTCCAAATTTGCAAATTGAAACATGACAGCAAGAGGATTAGCACAACCTGGAATAGTTGTAAGACACAGAAAAACAATGTATTTTAATATTTTTGTTAAAAAAAAAGAAAGTATTATACAATTGGAATCAAATTTAAAATGCCTTCTTAATGGACAAGTGAGTGTTAGTGGACAAGACCAAGGAGCTGGTCATCGACTTCAAGAAGAGAATGACCCCTGTGGAGCCCATCAAAATCCAGGGCCGGGAGGTGGCAGTACAAGTACCTGTGAGTCCACTTGAACAGCAGACTGGACTGGAAGGACAACAGCAAAGCTGTATACAAGAAAGGCATGAGCAGACTCTTTTTCCTGAGTAAGTTTAGGTCCTCTAATGTGTGCAGCAAGCTGTTGGAGATCTTTTATCAGTCTGTTGTGGCCAGTGCCCTGTACTTTGCAGTGGTTTGTTGGGGGAGCAGCACCAGCAGAAGGGACTTAAACCGGATTGACAAACTGATCTGGAAAGCCGGCCAAACGATTGGCACGCAGTTGGAGGCATTTTGTGTCAGTGAAGGACAGGAGGACACTGGACAAACTGCTGGCCATCATGGACAATCCTGCCCACCCACTCCACCAGACAATTGAGGGACAGCGGAGCTCATACTCACAGGCCCCTTCAGCTTCATTCCCACAGTGTTCCATTCAAGAACCCATTCATTCCACACTCCATCCAGCTGTATAATCACTCACCATACAGCAATAGATGATATCTATTACTTGACACCTTCTATGTTAGCTACCTCTCTTATGTATATTTTCTGCTGGATCTACTCTCTATTTTATGCTGCCCTTTTTTTGCTGCAGCTGTTACATATACTGTAGTACTGTACATGGTAATTGTTATATATTGTATATATTATATAAAAATATATATATTATATACTGTATATATATGTAAATATTACATGTTATATTTTATATAGCTACTATGGTACATTTTTAGTCTACTTTATACCTGCATTATCCTTTCCATCCTTTGTAACTGAGCTACTGTGTGGAACAATTTCAAAAGTTAAAGTACTAATGATTGTCACACACACACTAGGTGTGGTGAGATTATCCTCTGCATTTGACCCATCACCCTCACCCCCTGGGAGGTGAGGGGAGCAGTGAGCAGCAGCGGTGGCCTCGCTTGGGAATCATTTTGGTGATTTAACCCAATTCCAGCCCTTGATGCTGAGTGCCAAGCGGGGAGGTAATGGGTCCCATTTTTATAGTCTTTGGTATGACTTGACTCTAACCACTAGGCCACTGAGCAGGTGTTCCACAATTTCCCTAGTGGATCAATAAAGTTTGTGTAAGTCCAAGTCTAAAATAGTAACCTGAAGGCTTTTAATTCAATACTGGACTGTCACTTTCCGCTCTCGATTTAGCATTTTTTACGCAACATTCAACATATTTTTTTAATGGAAAATAAGAGACAGAAGCAGTGTCCGGGTTAAAATGTTTTACTGTAGTGCTACAGTGTTTAACATGTGTGAATGAACAGTGGGCGTCATTGTGTTATTAGTTTTTGTTCAATATAACAAAAGCATGTGGCATATACAATCCCACACTATGGCATTTGAGTAGAAAAAACAACAACTTAATGAAAAGTACATAAATTCATTCAGAGTCGACGTTCATCTCTAAAATTTGCTCCCGTCGGGTAGATCAGTACTGGCACGGACTGAAATGTTATAAAAAATCGGGATAAACAAAATCAAAGTCATAGACATGGCTTTGTTTTTAGCACAACTCAAATGGCTTTCTGGCGCACAAACGTTACAAGGGAGTACGATTGTCGTCCCTCATGCTCTCTCTAGGCTCCCGAGATTAAGTTAGTCATCAAGAGGGTAAATCACACAATAAATACATTCTGAAATCTTAAAAAGAACATGGAACTGAAGACTAATATGTACATACGTCTTAAAGAAGCACAAATAAAATAGTTTACACATGTTTACATCTTTAAAGTCACTTGAACATGGCGTGGACAACAAACGGACGTTTACCAAACCTCATTCTCCATAATAGCCAGGAAAACGGCAAATGAAAATACCGGTACAAAAAACATCCATATTCATGACTTAAATTTCCCTAGAAAACTCTCCTTTTACTTCGATTGGCCGGTTTAAGGTATTTACATTTGTGAGTGGACATCTTGCTAGTGAACAAATCAAATCAGTGTTTTTACTTACACTTGACATATTCGGAGGTGGGGGGTGATTGGTAACTGTGACACTGATCCATCTGGATTGTAGCCATTTTAAACAGAATGAAGGCCACTTCTGGCAGAAATGACTTCCTGGACAAAAGTAATGTTTCAACATGCTACACTTCTGCCCCGTCCATTTGGCCACAGCAGGCACAGAAATAACAAGACACTCCGTATGGCTCTTTCTTGACCCCTCACCCCCCCTTAAGTCTTCCTTCCTACAGTATGTGTCACTAGAAACACACAGTGCTCTTTGTAAACAAAAACACATTGTTCTTTCGTATTATAAATACTGTTTTGGTCAAATGATTCTCATTGAAAAGACCAAACTGAAGTGGACATGAGAATACAGCAAATACAAAACACATAATTGCACTGTTGGAAGATGTTCCTTCTTGTGTTTGACATGATTTTTTTTTTTTCACTTATTTTTTTTTTTTGGCATCAGCATTAAGGCCCAACATGTGGAGTGGAGGTGTGGGAGACATTGTAGGGGTGATAGGGGCCTACTGTGGGTACGGACAACACACACACAGAGAAACAGTATTGCAGGGCAAGTGGATAAAAGACACTAAACGATGGTAAAATATCCTCTGTTGATTATTTTACAAATTCATTCTTCATTGTACAATTAATCCTCTTTTTGTCTTCCTCTTCCTCCCGTCCAAAGTGCATTGGTGCCGGTGCTCTTTCAGTCAGGCTACACTAGGGGGTGCCACTTATCTGACAGGCGTTGGCTGTGTTTATTGCTAAGATAGTTCATGCTAAGCCTCATATATGAAAAAAAATAATAAATTGGTTTTCACTCAACAACGCATCTGAGTTCTGAGCCCCCCTGCTGATTAGTTTGTGCTTGTGGGGGGGACCTGATGCCAGATCAGTGCTGGACAGAGACCTCGGGAGGTTCTCAGGTGAACACGTAATTAAGGACGAACTGTGAGAAGAGCACAATGAAGACAATCACGCAATGACGGCCGATCCACGACACGCCGTCGTCTGCTGCCCACTGCTGAGTGAGCTGACGACTCAGAGCCGACAGGTTCCTACAAAGACAAGGCAAAGTGTGCTTTGTGTTGACAGCAATGACCAATATCATTTAAAAACTAATAGTGAGGCTTTTATGTTACCTCTGAATGTCTTGCTGCGTCTTTTGTATGGAGGAGATGGAGGTCTGGAGGAGAGTCATGTCCTTGCTGCATCGTGCGCAATGTGTGGAGAACCCTAAGACCATGGCAGTTTGTGAAGTTAAACACCAAGTACAGTATCTTTCCTCACATAACTTTAATTATATGTAGATACATTTAAGCTGAGTGATCAATATGTCATTTTAAACATACACCACAATCTAGACAATTATTGTTACAATTGTCAAGTAATACCTCGATTTTCATACGCCCCAGTTTTAGGCGAACATTTTCACCAAAAATACACTATATTGCCAAAAGTATTTGGCCACCTGCCTTGACTCACATATGAACTTGAAGTGCCATCCCATTCCTAACCCATAGGGTTCAATGTGATGTCGGTCCACCTTTTGCAGCTATTACAGCTTCAACTCTTCTGGGAAGGCTGTCCACAAGGTTGCGAAGTGTGTTCATAGGAATATCCGACCATTCTTCCAAAAGTGCATTGGTGAGGTCACACACTTATGTTGGTCGAGAAGGCCTGGCTCTCAGTCTCCGTTCTAATTCATCCCAAAGGTGTTCTATCGGGTTCAGGTCAGGACTCTGTGCAGGCCAATCAAGTTAATCCACACCAGACTGTCATCCATGTCTTTATGGACCTTGCTTTGTGCACTGGTGCACAGTCATGTTGGAAGAGGAAGGGGCCCGCTCCAAACTGTTGCCACAAGGTTGGGAGCATGGAATTGTCCAAAATGTTTTGGTATCCTGAAGCATTCAAAGTTCCTTTCACTGGAACTAAGAGGCCAAGCCCAACTCCTGAAAAACAACCCCACACCATAATTCCTCCTCCACCAAATTTCACACTCGGCACAATGCAGTCCGAAATGTACCGTTCTCCTGGCAGACTCCAAACCCAGATTCGTCCATCAGAAATTTCACGACTGGATTTGTTGCACAGGTGGCATCCTATGACAGTTCCACGCTGGAAATCCCTGAGCTCCTGAGAGCGGCCCATTCTTTCACAAATGTTTGTAGAAACAGTCTCCATGCCTAAGTGCTTGATTTTATACACCTGTGGCCGGGCCAAGTGATTAGGACACCTGATTTTCATCATTTGGAGGGGTGGCCAAAGACTTTTGGCAATATAGTGCATGTCTCGCTATTCATATACTGCCTCGGTTTTAGTGACTCAGTCTCTGTCCTTTTTTATACTAAGTACGGCTGCAAAATAAGCCACAACAGAGCCAAATAAAGTTGTAGAATACAGTAATAATCCCATCAAAATAAACATGAGCCATAGATTACTGTTCCTGGAGTCCAACTAAAAGCACCACACTGCTACGGTAAATCTAGCAGCTTGCCAAAGAATCAAGGGTAGTAAGGCGCATACTGGCTGTCCACTGTAGTTTTGAAGCGAGCAAAGCAGTCTTGCGCATGCGTGTGGATGCCTCAGTTAAAGTAAACAGAGTTGTGTGAGCAAGCAGTTGTCTGTGCATTCTTGGATATAACCTCAGTGTCAACATTTTGATAAAGAAGTTGAGAAACACCATTGAATTTGAGAAATAAGTCACAGTGATGTTGGAATTTGTGGGTCTCTCGCAAAAATATTGCCCGGGTTTTCCTACACCGTCTTGGTTATCGTTCCGCTAAACATTGCGCTTAATAAACTAGCCCACATATTACGCATAACCGAGTGTCGCAACAAAGAATCCCATGTATTAGTGACGCTCTCTGCTTGCAAAATTAGTCGCAATAGGACCAAATAAAGCACTTTGATAAAGTGGAAAACACTATTCAAGTGAAGAAAGAGCTCTATGAACTATATGGTTCTTATCGGTCAATCCATCCATCCATTTTCTACCGCTTGTCCCGTGCGGGGGTGCACATGGGCGGAAGGCGGGGTACACCCTGGACAATTCGCCACCTCATCGCAGTCTTATCTGTCAACATTTGCAATTTAAAAATATGGGAAATACCCCGGAAAAATGTAGTAAAAAAAAAGGAGATTTTCATTTTTATCCCAAATTTCTGTTAATTTAATGAACAAAAACTAAATAATTAAGGCAAAGCCTGGAATCGAACCCATGTCTGTTACATCACAAGAGATGCCACTAAGCACTATGATATACTACCTTGGTAGTTTATGGAGTGAATACAGTAGTAGCTTTCCTTCTGAGAACCCCAAAACATTGTGAAACTGTAAATAAAAACAATTCTGGCCCTTCTTCACGGAGCTTGGAGTTGAGACATTTTTCAAGCTGGCTCAAATCATTTCTCCCTCGATGTTAACAGAACATATGAGGAAATGCTGCTACCTGCTCTTCTTCAGGTAAAGATAATAAGTCGACTGTTAGTCGAGATAGTTACACAAAGTTTGGCATTTTAGGCAAGGATGTTTTTTGTTTTTTCTGTCGTCTTCATATCCATCCAACTCTGTCGTGTTGTTGATTTGATTGAAAAACATAACATGAAACGCACCGTGCTCCTATTATGAGCCAACGCCCCGAACGTTGTTTAGCAGACGCAATCGCTGCAGTACCAGCGAACTGGTGCCATTTTTTTTTTTAAGGAGAACAAAATTCAGGCAAAAAACGAGAGAGAGAAGATGCTGAAAAAGAAGGAGGAAAAAAACGTGATTTCCAGGCAAAAATGGGAAGGTTGACAGGTATGCTTTATATGTACCGGTATTTTGCATTGTAGTCTGCATGCAAAAATGTAATTATTCTTTATAAAAAGAGTTAATGGTGTCTGTAACAGACTATTTGGATTTACATATGTTTTTATGGGGAAAATTGCTTCAGTTTATGTATGGTTGGTTCTTTGTTTGACCCTTTGGAGTGGATTACAAACAAAAACTGAGATGTGAACACGATGCCAAACACACCAAAGTATACTTTGATTTGTATTTTTTTGGTCAGGACCAAAGTACCAAACTACAATTGTGAACAGTCATGTGAAACATTTTGTTTGGGACTGATGTCCCAGACAACAATACTTGTATATCTACAGGAGGTTTTTACTGACAATCACATACACCAAAGCCTATCTCTCTCAAACTTTCACCTTACCGTTGTTTTGCACCGATGAATCCAACAGAATACGAACATATATTATTATTAGTTTGCTCCTTACCCTCGTTATCAGAAGACTCGTGTGTTGGTTCTGGAGTGGTGCTGCTGCTGCTTTCCGTGTTCTGGCTGCAGCTCGATGGCTGGCTGCTGGCCTTCCTATACAATCTATTGCCCTCAGTCTGGGAAGAGGAAGAAAACAGTTTGTGGTCACTTTTAATAAATGTTGCAAATAAATATATCATTTTAAGTACACTCACAAGCCATTTCATTACATTTAGGGCCTGATTAACTAAGATCCAAACACCACGCGCTTAGCAGCATGTGCAAGCTCTTCAATGGTGTGTGTAATTAGTGGGCGTGTTGTGGTTGATCTACTAAGACTGCGTGTGCAATTGTTAAGTGGTGAAGACTGCCTTATTTAAATGAGGATTTTGCATGTACTAATCGAGGCATCACCACGAAGACACACTCATTTACTGCACATTCAGGTAATCATGCTGTGTTTTCAAACAAACAGCAGACATCTACCACTTTTTATGGGCATTTTAGAAGTGCATCTACAATGAAACCACTTTTTATCTTTTCCTGCCGAAGGTGCACTCATTGGAAAGAGGCTGCACTTACTCTACTCAAGACGCAAAAAAATGTGTTATAATTATATAACAAATATTTTAATCATGTATATTCTGTCATTAAAAAATACTAATGACACCAAAATGCATCATTTGAATTTGTTTTAATAACCCCCTTTAGTATAGCAGCTATTAAATTATGCAATGATATTGCTGAATAGACACCAAGTCTAATAATTTTTAATTCTGACTGTACAACATTTTGACACACACACATAGGACGGAGGATTCTCATCTGTACAGCACAGGCACTGATCCTGCAGCCGTGTGTGGAATTGTCAATATGCACGCCCTTCTGACATGTGCTGAATCAAACGCAAAATAGTGCTAGCAAAACGGTGATGACTGTTGATAAATTACATTGCGCGTGCTAAATAATTATATTTGCATCTTTTCCTAGTATTGTAGGTGTTTTGATGATCTGCATATATTTTGCATATTAATGAAGACAGACGCAAAAAGAATTGTACGCCTTATTCTGATCACTTAACAGACACAATCCACTTGGTACACCTTTAGTAGATCAGCTTTGCGTGTGCTATCAGGTTTGCACGTGTTTTAGTAAACACAAGCCTTGAGTACATCAGGGCCTTACTACAGTTAGATCAACATTCAGCCTTCGCAAAGAAAACAATCCTCCACTTTACCATTGTATGAGAGTTGTTAATTAAAAGGAGACCTATGATGAATTTTGTCTTTTCTGACTTATAAATGTTGTTACAATGTTGGATACTCGTGTTATAACAATGCCATAGCATTAAATCATAAAGTTCATGCGTTTTGGCATGAGCTTGCACACAGTTTTGGATGCCTATGTTCACAGATTTGCAGTCTGGCTATGTCATGATGTCACAGCGAGGTGGACGTACTTATTGGGACATAAGATTCAGGCCATTAGGTACAGTATTTTCATCTAATCGAGGCATACGAATAATAAAAGAGACATGCAACATCCAGTGACATAAATGCTGGTAAAAGCAGCTTTTCAAAATCGGGTCTGAATCCATCTGAGTGTGTGCAGGTGTACCTAATGTTGTTACAGGGTAAATCGATATGTTTATTAAGTTTATTTTGACCGAATCTGGAAAAAAAAATAGCGACGACAACTTCGAGATATATATTTAAACAGTGTACATTTTCAAAAGATAAATGATGATACTTTAGAAGAGGGTGGGGCGTGGTTTCAATTGGGAAAGCATCCACAAACAAATATTTGTGCCGAAAGACTCAAAAGACAGTTTATAGATGTGACACCAAAAGCATATCCAATACATATTATCTAAACCAAAAAGAACTGTTTCAAATGTACAATCATCATAGGTCCTCTTTAACATGTTTGCCATTGTGATTGCAGTTTATAGTGATGTACAATTGCACCACTGAAATTATAGTTACCTATTGAACAAGAAAGCTTGGTAGTTATAATTAAGATGTTCATGTGGGTAACTGGCCTGTGTGACTAACCTTGTGTCGACTTGCCCAACTCTTCCTATAAGAAAGTCCATTGTGATGCCGTCTTTGTGTTTTTTCCTGCGTTTGGATCACACCGTTCCTCTCAAATTGAACCAGACAATGCTCAGGGTCCCACATCTGAGTGCTACACCAAACATGATGAGACTGGTCAGACAATAGCTCAGCCCTAGCCACGCATATGAACTCTAAAAAAGGTTTTATGAGATTTATAGTGTGTGGTCGTACTCTATGTACTTGTATGTCCACTCAGTGGTCTCTGGGTCCTGGTGGAAAAGCTGAGGGGTCCATGGTTTGTCTCCCCTTTCCTTGGCCTCTGTGCGCTGAGCTTCCTCCAACACAAACTTCTCCTGTGTGGCCCGCACCTGATCCCGGTCCACGATGGCACTGGTCACATGCTGCCACAGTCTGGCAAGAACACAACACCAGAAAAATTAATGATTAACCACTTTCTTTTGAACTAAATTGCCAAGTTCTACATCAATAGAATGAAAAAATAAATCATGTTATTTCTTTTTTTTTGGTCCCATTACAGACATGTGTATTACCTTTCAGACTCAAACTCTCCCTGCTGGTCAGAGTGGACCACTTTTCTCTTGAGGCGACGGATGCGGACATCGGGGCTGGGGTTCCACAATGTTGCCTGCTGTCCGGACCGCTTCTCATGAATGAACACCTCATTGTCCTGATTATAAAGGACAAATTAATTTTACCGACACAATAACCACATTTGATCAGATTTACTTAAATATATACATAGGGATGGGTACCGAAATTTGGCTCTGGTACTGATTTGGCACTACTATTAGTTAAAATATAAACAATACCCATCCCTAACCTCTACAAAACAAAGGCCAGAATCGGAGTATCTTTTGAAGTAAATATGTATTTATACTAGGGTTGTACATCTCTTTGTGATGGACGATTCAAATATGCATCTAGATAAGTGGGTTATGTTATGATTCAAAAACAGTATATTTTAAAAACAGAACGATTAAATAAGCTTTGATATAGTGCATGACCCATTCGATACGGTGTCTGAACAATTCGATTTTATGGCTAACATTAGTTGGACATTATTTTTTACAGCACAATAAAAAAAACATTCCTTCCTGTGCATACGCTCCACTTCAAGCTAAACGATTAAAAAAACGACAAAAAAAACCGAACATTTCGTAATAACAAAATATCGATGTAGTTACTGTCAACCATATACTGATACAAATCTGTCCACCCCCGTTTACATTGAAGCACTCCATGCATTTTTTTATCCTCCTGCGTTGTGGAGTGTAGCATGTTTAGCCATTTCTTGTCCTCTAGTCCTCCAGAGATAAAGCTACTTGTAAGAAACTTAGTTAATTTGCCGCCATGGAAGCAAAGATTAGTGATTTAGAAGCTGCACTGTGGAAGGACATTAGCTGCTTCTATTGCGGTTAGGATGTTTTTTTGTTTGTTTGTCGCTGTCAAACTTGAGGGGAGACAATGTGTCATCAACATGCATTACCACAATATGACGATTGCATTAAAATCTTTATCGTCAGCTAAATTCATATATAATTTATATCCTGCAACCCTGCTGGAGCGTACAATTATTATTAAGGCAAATGACGGATATTCAAAAGTAAAAGTCCTTACCCAATGTCCATCAAGTGTGGCAGCAAGCTCATCCGCCACAAAGATCTTGCCACTGATCTGATTCACAGAGCATGAGCCTCCCAGGAAAGGCTGCAGTAAACAACATCAAAATGTCAAACTGACTGTAAAAAAGGAACAGTGCATTTTGCTAATGTACCTTAAGTTTGAACTCCAGCTCTGTGTTACACTTTGTTTTCTCACACTCTATGGTAACCTTCCCACCCAGCTCTAGCGTCATAGTGCCATAAACGATTCCTATAGAAGACACACACGCAGCATAAGAACATCATTATTTTGCAGGAATTCTAGTTTATTATATTCCCGTACTGTAAGTGGCTGTGGTTACCTTTGCAGTGAGCATAGGGCATGGTGATGACATATTCCTCCTCTCTGCTCAGAAAAAGCAGTCTAGCTCTGCCATCCAGAATGGCAGAGAGAGAGTTGCCTACACCAGAGAGTAGAACATGACCATGAATGAAACGTGTACTATGACTATTTGCAGCAAAGACTAGATTTCAGTGTTCACATGGGTACCCAATCTTCCTCTTATGACAATAAAACTAAAACTAGTCAAACACAAAAGTTGTGTGTCTTGCATACAGTATTTCTATGATTCATCAATCTCTCTCATGCATCAAGACAAAACTGACTACCAAGTGTAGTATTCTGCTTACCGTAGAATTTGGACTTTGCCAGGATGCTTCCACTGATTGAAAAACCATCCTTCCTATTGCAGACATAAAAGGCAGAGATAGGTGGATGGTGGGACACCTGGAAGAAGAAAAGGAGAAACGTCAGACGAAAACTGAAACCAGGGTTTTGAGAATCCACCCGACACATTTTTACAGTTTGTTTCCCTAAATATTTGAGTCTTGCTCTCGAGATGTATGTGTTGCAGTCATGACTAAGGTTTTACCTGTTCAGCTATGTAGAAAGTACAGCTGCCATTTTCGGGATGAGGCCAGCAGCAGCGGAAAGTTTCTCCCAATATTGGGTTGTAAGGCTTCTTTAGACCCTGGACATTAAAAAAAAAAAAGCAGTGTGTCACACAAGCAAGTATATATATATATATATATATATATATATATATATATATATATATATATATATATATATATATATATATATATATATATATATATATATATATATATATATATATATATATATATATATATACACATATATATATATATATATATATACACATATATATATATATACATATATACATATATATATACATATATATATATATACATATACATATATATACATATACATATATATATACATATATATATATATACATATACATATATATATACATATATATATATATATATATATATACATATATATATATATATATATACATATATATTTTAAAGGTATATAATACTTAATTTCTTAAAATCAATTATGATAAATATTATCATGTTTTGAATAATTATTAGCATAAGCAGAAAGAAAGCCTTTAAATGTGTGTTCCACTATTTACATTTTTACAGAAGCAGGCATAATATACATAATATTGTAAATTCCGGACTATGAGCCGCTACTTTTTTCTTACACTTTGAACCCTGCGGCTTATAAGACCGGATCATTTATGGAATTTTCTTTGCTAACAGCCATAATAAAAATAGTCTAGTATAATGTGTTTTATTGTTTGTGCTATGGCGTCATCTTTTGGGCATGTTGGCTCACTGCAGGTGCTGCAGTGTCCTTCATTTAGTACTGTCAAATCGGAAGTAGAATGACATTCCGTCTTCTAGCCACCCAAAGCATTCCTCTCGTATCGATTTTTCATTCATTACTCCAAGCAACGTTTGTAAGTTTACAGTAAAACTAGAACTGTTTATACTTACTAAACTGTCCCATGTGTGATGTCTTTAGGAGTGTTTTCATGCATATTTGTATGTGCTATCGTAATGTAATGACACCCGCGTCATTAGCAAGAGCTAATATGCCAACGTTTACGAGTGTCAGTGTTAGTATTATTAACTTACAATGGCATTCTTTTTGTATTGTTTCAGTTCCACAAATTCCTCAGTAAACTCACCAATACATCACTGTGGAGTTATTGAGTCTGTTTAACTGATTGGAGAGCTAGATTCCGCAGCTAGTGGGTCCATGACGATTACTTCTGTTTAGTTTGATCAGACGTTTTACTGCCGTGTTACAGGCCCCGTTTGGAAATAATTGAGGTATGTATATAAACATTTACAGAATCTTTTTGTATAAATAATTTTACAACGGCTTGTAGTCTGTTGCGGCTAATATATTGAAACATTTTTTCCCCTAAACTTTAGTGAGTGCGGCTGATATCCCGGTGCGTTCTATAGTCCAGAAAATATGGTACATTAGAAGTAGACAAAACTACAGTGCTAATACATCATTTACTATTTGTTTCTTATTTCATTCAATTTAAAACGCCCATAACTGTGATCTAAGGTTGTGATGTTTTCCTAAGCCAGTGCACACGTCCATCCATTCATCCATCCATTCTCTACCGCTTTCAGGGTAACGGGGGGCTGGAGCCTATCCCAGCTGCACTCGGGCGAAAGGCAGGGTACAACCTGGACAAGTTGCCACCTCATCGCAGGGCCAACACAGACAGACAGACAATCCATTCACACATTAGGGTCAATTTAGTATCATTAATAATGCCTTTTGGAAGAAACATAATGTTTCTTACCTTGGGCTTTTTGTAAAAACCAGACAAATACCATCTGAGCACCTGCTTCATTCGACCATATGCACTGTCCTCCAGTGTAGCTCTGTGGAATGTAGTAAAAAGACATGTGGTGACGAAGAAATACATAACACCAAAAATCAGTGCAAAGTAATAGTAGAGTTGCTGACTGTGAAAGCAGATCAGCGTGATAGTAGTAGTCAGAGAGCTTATCCAGAAAGGAGCGAGGTTCCAGAATAAAGGTGGGCAGCACCACTTTTGAGAGGTCCATGCCTGGTCGTAGTTGCTTTAAAATACCCCAGATCAGACCCTTGTTCTCTTCTGAAACAGTCTCAACTTGTGATGCTTCCCCAGCCTAATGTGACACATGAAAACATACAGTCAGCTGCCAAGAGATGCGTCATAAGTCACAGCTGCAAGACGTTTTTTGCACTCATTGTAGAAGCACAACTGTAATTCAGACAACACACGATGGGGGCTCTACTCGTACAAAGGATCTCACCTCAGCCATCTCTTCCGTACCCTGTTCCACATAAACTGTCCCTTGTGGCATGGGAGGCATTGCCTCCTCTGATTGGTCCAAATCACTCTCCTCTGTTAACCTTCCTCCATTATCGTTTGCGGAGGCGTCCCAGTCATCATGACCGTCGCGCTCCGATTTATCTGAAAATCTGTCATGGTCCATATGGTTGTCCAGCAGCACTGACTCATTCAACCTTTAACAGAAGAGAAATCCACAAGAAGATGTAAGCTATATAAGCAGTAGCCGTTCTGTAATTCTGGGCGCCAAAGCAGGATTTAGCCTGGGTTAACAAATCAATGAATTACACAAATGTTTAAACCTCGGCCAAAGAATCCTAATATTGTTTATTTTTTTAGTAGTGTCACTGTAGCACTTTAATTCCCTTTCCTCCTAATGTTGTACTTAAATAATTAAGGTACTGCACAGAAGTAGATGGCATATATATTAAAATGCTATGTTACAACACAATACAATGAAGGTTGACGCAATGGTAATACACTCTTAAAGAAGGGCAGGGTTGTCAGTGGATATAAATGTACTCACTGTGTCGACACCCACTGTCAACCCAAGTCAGCTTTCAATACAGGGACACAAATGCAAATACGTCAAAGAAAAACAGTCTTCCACTATAGCACACTTTACTCTAGTTAAACAGGAAGAAACATTAAGCAATGATGTAATCACCATATTAAAGTGTGACATCAGGGTTCAAACAAAAAGGGAATTTGATTTTCAAAATACCCCAAAAAGACAGACCAGAGTAATCACATTTCAGAAGACCGTAAAATCACGAGATAATCAAATATTTAACTTTCTAGCAGCAGGCGCAATGTCTCTTACCTTTAAACCAAAATCGAAACATTGACAATCTCTTTCTATCCAAAGGAAACTAACTTGTTACCTCAGTAAATCCATACAAAGAGGGTCAAGTCTCCACCTAATTTGTAAATCAATAAGGGAAAAACTGTTTTCTTAACTGCCACACACTTAAACGTACTGTGTGCTGTTTGGAAACAACTGAATATTCTCCAATGTGGATAGTTCACATTCTTCCACTCTCTTCCTGCTTCTGTCAATCATGTGATCCTATTTTTAGTTGTGATTGGCTACAACAGGTAGAACTGATTTTATGCAGCTGCAGAGAAAGGCGTGGAGAAACTGGCTGCGGTGTTTACCGTACACAGGTGCTTTCCCAATAAAATATGAAAAAGCACAATTAAATAATTCAAAGTGCTATGTACACCTCCACAACATAATGTAATATCTCATAGCAGGGAAGTCTTTTAGCAACACCTGCTTTTTAGATCTAAAACAAGTCAACTACATTTGCTAATGCAGTTGTTATGTCATCATCTTGTAAAGAGAGCACACAGATCAATCACTGTTTCTATTAATTACAATTACACTCAGCTGGAAATATAATTTATGCATGCATGTACAGAGCACAGACCTTTTAAATGATATATCATATCAAATATATCATACAAATCAATACAATCAATTGGCATGTTAGTTAGGTGTGCAATTTGTAACAATAGAAATAGTTTTGTGTTTATGTTACACATGGAGGAATTTGAGTGACGGACCGGATGTTGACAGCTGCCGACCTATGTATGTGTCTGTGGTGTGTGAACAATAAAAAAAAAAAATTCAGTGATCAAGTGTAATGCTCAATCGTCCAGTTGTAGAGTTAAGAAACAGAACTAACTGAAACACATTTAAGGAAAGTGTCTATTAATGCCATGTCGCAAAAGCGCCACGATGAAGCGATGTCAGACGGCAGCTACGGACCTGTCAGCCGATTTTATCTTGCGTGAAAGCAACTTTATAAATTATTGTATTACTTCAAATGTTCACTTATATGAGTGGATTATCATTGGCCTTTGGATTAATGGATCACTATGAGGGAGGTTGATGAAGCGCGGTAGCGGCGGTCATGAGTTATGTGGCGTTCACTTGAAGCTGTATAACTTATTTGCATGCGTGACTTTGATGGACTCTTGAGGATGAATTGATGTGTTACAAACATTTGTGTGGTGTTGCTTTCTATTCGTAATTATTACAATCTGATTTGTTATGTTTATGCAGCAGCAGCTGAACCAAATGTGACAGCGTGTCATAATTACCAAGGTCAGTTGGATAAAAAAATATCAATAGCAGTACCGTTAGTCCAGAATCTTCATGGTCCAGGAAGACCAAACCAATTAGGAACCGGTACTAAAAAATACCGGTACTCAGTATTAGAGATGTCCGATAATGGCTTTTTTGCCGATATCCGATATTGTCCAACTCTTAATTACCGATTCCGATATCAACCGATATCGATATATACAGTTGTGGAATTAACACATTATTATGCCTAATTTTGTTGTGATGCCCTGCTGGATGCATTAAACAATGTAACTTTACCATTAATTGATTAACGTGGACCCCGACTTAAACAAGTTGAAAAACTTATTCGGGTGTTACCATTTAGAGGTCAATTGTACGGAATATGTACTGTACTGTGCAATCTACTAATACAAGTTTCGGGGGTGTATATTGTAGCGTCCCGGAAGAGTTAGTGCTGCAAGGGGTTCTGGGTATTTGTTCTGTTGTGTTTATGTTGTTTTACGGTGCGGATGTTCTCCCGAAATGTGTTTGTCATTCTTGTTTGGTGTGGGTTCACAGTGTGGCGCATATTTGTAACAGTGTCAGTGTGACCTGTATGGCTGTTGACCAAGTATGCCTTGCATTCACTTGTGTGTGTGAAAAGCCGTAGATATTATGTGACTGGGCCGGCACGCAGAGGCAGCGCCTTTAAGGTTTAGTGGTGCTCTGTACTTCTCCCTACGTCCGTGTACACAGCGGCGTTTTAAAAAGTCATACATTTTACTTTTTGAAACCGATACAGATTATTTCCGATATTACATTTTAAAGCATTTATCGGCCGATAATATCGGCAGTCCGATATTATCGGACATCCCTACTCAGTATACATCTATAGTGTTGACTCACTAAACATGCGTCTCGGCTCATATTACCAGCACGCCAGCATGCGCATGAAAGAAAATAAAGTACCGGTATTTTTCAAAGGCAGTATAGTACTTTTTTAAATTCATTAGTACCATGGTCCTTTGCTAGTACCTGTATAACATACAAACCTAATGGGTACTTAAATCTCAATGTACTCAATGGTACTTTAAAATCTGCGATGCACTGACACTGTAGTAAGTAAAACACGAAGTGGCAAGGGATCACTAACAATAAACTGAGATGGTATGTAGAGTATGCAGCTGTATGAGTGAGTGCAGTACTTACTGCAAAAGCTCGGACTCTGTGAGCGTGGTAGATTGCAAAAGATGTAAAAAGTGGGAAGACTCTGAAGTTGTGCTGAAATCTCCATCCTTTCCTGATTTGGCTGTTAGCTTGTAGAGACTGGAGCAACTGAGAGAAATCTCCAGGGCATCCATCCAACATCGACCTACAGAGGCAACCAGATTAAAGGAAGAGTTTGTACAATAAACTGTATATACAAAAAAACTAACAACTGTACTACATTGAGATAAAACTCTTACCATCAGACTCAGAAGTAGCTCTGATAATCAGGTAGTTGCTTGGTAAAGGCTGTGTGATGGATCCAACATTCTCTCCTTTAGGGCCCTAATCATATGAACAATAATAATGTAAAATGACAAACATCATCTACACGGATATTGTAAAAAGCAAATACAATAATGACGGAGAGCTAACACTAACATTCTTAATATTCATGGTATAGCATGGTTATGCTCCACCATTTTACACATATACTTAAGTAGTCCAGGAAGTCTTGTTTGTATTTTACAGTGATTCATACATACAGTACCTTAAGCTTTACATGGACTCATAAACAGAAACAAAGGGCATCGATCCAGCTTTCTAGCACAAACATTATACACAGCAATTAAGACGCCAAGACTACAAATATGTCTGACCTTAACAGCCCAAATGGACTTGTCCAGGGGATGGTAAAGCTTAAAGCAGAAGCCGTCCTTCTTAGAGGGCCTCTCGATGAGCTTGCAGGCACTCAGCAGGACGGTACCAACCCAGTGGTCTACTTTTGGGGTCTTATATATCAAGAGAACTCCAGGCTTCAAGACACACCAAAGTTTGGTCCAACTTTTTAAAGAGCCACGGATCTTAAGAGCAAAGAATTGGAAAGAGCAATTTCAATATCACTTAAAAATACAAATGTTGAACAGAGGTATTGTGGCCAACTCCTGGCATAGCAAAATCCAATGGATGTATGAATGCATTAATATAGTGAAACAGAACACATTTTTATCTAGTAAAGAACCAATGTTATCAAATTCAGATATAACTGCGAGTAGAGCACCATTTTTAGAAGGGTTGTTTTACTTTATATGTACTGTATTCCTAAATCACACCTGCAGCTGATTATTTATTGAATGGCTGTAGGTTAGATTGAAGCTTAGTAAGCCGGTTTTGCTAAACAAATATACTGTATTATATTTTTGTGCATCACTTTCGCCAACTTACCTTTAGCCAGTTGGACATAATGACAACGCTAGGGTCCTTCAGGGCGCTAAACAATTCTTTGGCTGCGCGTTTCTTTTCTTGCCGGTAATTTTGCTTTTGGACCTGAGAAGCAGGAAAATAATACATTACTTAATAAATGTACTGCGCAACAACAATTCACAAGTACAAACACTAGGTGGAAGCAGAGTACATTAAAAAGAAATAACTCATGCAGAGTGAGAAATACCAATGGATGTGTGTATGCACGAAATTGGTAGTCACTTAAGTACTCGAGGTGGATTTTGTATTACTCAAGACAGTGATACTTTTGACTAAGCTGACAGTTTTTATTGATGAATGGGTGATAAAACCTATGATGCAACACTTCCTTAATCCATACTAATCAAGAGTGTATAGGGAAAATAAGCTATATACCTTAAGAGACTCCTTTCGAGCAAGTTTTTCTGTCGGGGAGGGACAATCCTTCTCAAAACCATTAAACATCCTTGATTCAGACTGGAGCAGGGACACAAGAGATTAGCGTCAGGAGCAGAAACAAGAAAAGTTTATTTGCAACAGAAATATGTATTAATCACTCATGGTTCATTGAATTCGTTAATTCATTCATTTCAATTGAATTGAGACAGGTATGACACATTCTAATACATAGAGACAGGACAAATAGACATACGCAGGGGGGGCAAACACCAGGTAAATTCCAGGCTATAAAACCACCATTTTCCTATGCTTTAAACTCTGCAGTTCATAAAAAGATCCAGCTAATTTATGGATTTTTCTTCGCTAACGGCCATTATGTTTTGTATTCAACAAATAGTTTTCATAAAACACAATCAGAGACATTGAAAATGTGTGTTATTGTTTGTGCTCTGGCGCCATCTTTTGGACAAGTTTGCTCACTGCAGATGCTGCAGGGTGAACGTCTACAGCAGGGGTCCCCAAACTTTTTGACTCGGTTTTTTATTGGGTTGAAATAATTTGGCCGGGGTCCGGGCTGTGTGTGTGTGTTTGTGTGTGTATATATATATATATATATATATATATATATATATATATATATATATATATATATATATATATATATATATATATATATATATATATATATATATATATATATATATATATATATATATATATGTAAGAGTGAAACTCATGTGAATAATCACTGAATGGAGAACTGGGGGTGGGATTAAATAAATTATCTTCTTCCCACTCCCTTTCAGGCAAAACTGGGCAATCATGCATGACATACTATACATTACCTTTTGCACTATATTAATTTATATTATGTGTTGTCAACTTTGTACTTTTTTATGTCATTGCCTGAAATAAATAAATGAAAAAAAAAAAAAGAAAAATATATATATTTGATATATATATTAGATGTATATATATATATATATATATATTAGCACACTTTCCGCATGCGTGATGATGTCACGTTATCGATGAGAAAATGCATTTTTAGACAATATAATTTGCCTGAGCGGCTAGGAGACACTGTGAGTAGCAAGCGGTACAAAGTGGATGAGAAAAGACAGAAAAAAATATATATATTTTTTTTATACTTGGGACTTCCCGCGGGCCTGATTTTGGACGCTGGCCGTAGTTTGGGGACCCGTGGTCTACAGTATTTCCTTCTGTTTAGTGCTTTAAACCGGAGGTACAGGTGCCGTTCGGTCTTCTAGTCGTCCCTAACGTTTCTACTCGTATGGATTTTTAATTTATCACTATAAGCAACACTTGTAAGTTTTACGATATGACTAAAACTATTCATAACTATTAAACCGTCCCATGTGTGATGTCTGTCGGACTGTTTTCATGCATATTTGTACGCGCTATCGTAATGTAATCAAGCTAGTGTTGTTGGCATTAACCAACATGTTTACGAGTGTCTGTGTTAGTATTAACTTACAATGGCATTCTTTTTGTACTATTTCAGTTTCACAAATTCCCCAGTAAATTTGTGAAGTTATTGAGTCTGTTAAGCTGATTGGAGAGCTAAGTTCCGCAGCTAGTGGGTCCATGACCACTTGTTTGAAACAATTAAGGTATGTAAATAAACATTTACAAAATATTTCTGTGTAAAGACCTCATTTAACAATATATATATATATATACATATATATATATACACACACACACATATACAGTATATGTATATATATATATATATATATATTTGCGGCTTATAGTCTGGTGTGGCTAATATATGGGAAAAATATTGTTTTCTTCAAAAATGTTGTGGGTGCGGCTTATATACCACTGCGCTCTTTAGTCTGGAAAAAAACGGTAATTGCAATTGTTTCGCCTGAAGTGACCACATGACACTGATAAAAACAATTCCACAGCTTTTAGGGGACTCCACCACATTTGTGCTACATTTTTACACTCAAACAAATGGCCAGTTTGACACGTTAAAAAAAACATAATTCACTGAGAGAATTGCCCAATCAGGAATTGTGTTCTTACCTTGCTGCTTGGTGACTGGACAGGACTAAGTTCATTGGTCATCATGGAGAGATCCTGTCTGTCTGTCTCACTGCCTGGTGGAAACCCGCAACACACAGTCACACATAAACACATGACTTTAGGCAGCTGATGTACAATAAAAGAAAAAGGTCAAAAGTGACTAATGATCAGCAGCTTATTTCTGCTTATTATCATTTATCATTATTATCATTTGCCAAAATAAAGGCATGTCTGGTCTTGAATACTTTTTTCCAGCTGTGGTTTAATAAATGTTACTGTGAATGGACAATAAAGAATGTTTAAAAATAAATCTATAAAAAAACATATATATTCTAGTAAATAAACCCTTCATTTACACATGGCCACCTACCTGGACTGAGGTTGTAGAGGTTGTGGTCTCCAACAGATAAGTTCCTGGTGAGGGTACGAGGGTCAATTTTGGGTGGGGAAGTGGCATTTGGACACAGAGAATACCTCCGTTGGAATAAACTCTCCTCCTTCATCGTAACATTCAGCACACGCCCTCTGACAGACCACAGTGGAAAAGAGAAAGACAAAATCAGACATTCGATACAAGTAATAATAATTTTAATAATGGATTAGATTTGTATAGTGCTTTTCTAGAAACCCTGATGAATTTCCTGTTTTCACAGCAGTGACTTGGATGGCAGAAGCTGGATTCTGAGCCACGCTGCTATTTCGTAAGTAACCGCCGACTCATGTCGTTCCTCCCCTATTTTGAGTCTGTCTGGTCTCTTTGGTGCACTAATGAAGACATACTGGACAGTACAATAACTTGTCAAGGTCCCCGCGTGACATAGCAAATGGTAGCGACAAGCACTTCAGACTCCAATGAAGCACTCAGACTCCACATTTTCATTGACTCCATCTCAGAGATCACATCAAGTTCAACCCCATTAGCACTCTCCATATCCAGTGCCAAACAAATAGCATGTTATTCCACCATGGCTCCCCAATCTGCCTACGTCAACAGACTTGAGACCTTAGCATCACTACACATTGAGCAAAGGGATGCTGCTTTAAAGTGCCTCCACATCCACATGGATCCCATTAACTAATGGCCTGTGTATTCATGAGGGAAAATGTAACCAATTGGTGATTTTTGATTAAGGCAGACACAATGGAACCTCCATTTAACTCACTCAGACTCCTTCCTCTCAGCACGTTTAATCTCCCTTCTCCCCCCCCTGGTATTTTCCGACAATCATCTGAGAAAGCACAGACAAAATGGTACCCATTTATAGCATGTTTTAATAACTGCTGAAAGTCATGGCTTTTAGTATAAAGATCATTACACATTTTTAAAATTAAGGCTTTTTGTAAAACTGAGGAACACAAATGTAAATGGAGCATAACTGTTGCCAGCTGGGAATGTCGAGATAGTAGACCCCATACTAGGATCAATAATTTGAATTAATTTATGGCTCAGATCGGCTGTTCCGCCGTGTCCTTTTTTATGCTTTGCGGCTACACCTGACTGAATGTGACAGCGCTCGCGTGTCATAATTACGACGGTCAGCTGAATTAAAAAAAATAAAAAAGGTACCGAAAGCAGTATTATTAGTCCAGAATTTTACCAATTAGGAACCGGTACCTGAATATGCCAGTCCTCAATACACATCCCTACTTCATGTGCCCCAGTTTTTTGGGATACGAGTTGTCTCTTGGCTAATTGTTATGCTTTAGGTTGCGAGCAAATGTTCGGGTTACGAGCATCCCCACTGATAGTGCATGTAGCGAATGTCACAGTAAACCCTGAAAGATCTGACCAAACCATCAAGTGTCTTATATACTAGCATTAACTTATACCTAGATTATTAGGTATGTAACAGTATTGTAAATACCACGGTATTGCGGTTTGAAAATCCTCAGAATAAATCCGTGACGTGTAACGGTATCAAACGGAAAGTTGGTGAGTGTATTTTTTTTCTGGCACTTTTGTCGGTCTGAAAATAAACTGAATTTCCCCAAATCCTCTACGCAGTGTGGGTTCAACAAGGTGGGGAAGAAAAAGAGGAAGCATTTGGGAGAAGTGTGTTCGTAGGAGATAAGAGGAAATGTTTTTTTTGGACATTTCATCAAAATCGGTCCATAACTTTTTGAGTTATGTTGCAAAGAAACAATGGCAAAAACATAACCTCTCTGGCGTGCCGTGCCACCTCTGTCTGGAGCATTTCCAAACCGACATAGAGCTGGTCACCATGCACCACAGCGAAGGGAAAGTGCTCGGTGGGCTGCGGAAACTGCACACTGCGGCAAATACTAGTAATATGAGAAGCTACTTGATAAACCATCACCCGGAAAATATATTTGAACATAAGTTTGTGGGGGATTTACATTATGAAAAGTTAAATTGTTAGTTAACTTTTCGGACAATCAGCATTTTTCAAAGTAATAAAACATGTCTACTGCTTCTCAGAAAGTAAAACTTAAAAGACACTAAACTGTACATTATTGTTTTACACTTGTTGCTTTGGATGTTTACATTGTCATTGAAGACACTCAACTGTATGTTTTTTTGCTCGTAAGTCATTTGCTTGAAACAGTGTACGTTCCAGCACTATTATTTGCACTTAAAAATACATGTTAGTGTAGTAAAAATATGATTAGTATGTTTGAGCATTATGTTTGTTCAATTACAGTAACTGTGTTTATCCTGAACATTCCTGACACTTCATTTGACACATTATGGCATTTTTCCCAGCCTTTTTTTGGACAATACCCCAATAATATTGTACCGTGCCTTTAATACCGTAACAATTTCGTACCGTGAGATTTTGATATCAATACATCCCTACGAGATAAACGCAACTGTGTTTCTCCAATCACGGAATCCAAGAAAGTAAGTGTGAAGAACAGTGATTAAAAAAGCAGATAATGAATTAATTATTAAAAGAACTTAAAAACAAGGCTACGAGCATCACACGTTGCAATCTGCATCAGTCTGAAGCTGAATGAGTTGATAAAGACAGCCAAGGGCGGCAAAATATTTATTTTTAATGAAGGACATTTATCCATGAGAGTATGAAGAAGCTGTTGATGGTGTTTGACCGAGAAGCAACTCACAGGAGGTACCGTAGAGTCCACTATTTTATACTGTACATTGTTAATTGATTTCTTAAAAATACTGCAGTACATTCTATAGTTTTGTTTTTGATACAATATTAGGTATTTATAGATTATTTTTTTCATATTAAAAATCCTGCAACATGTTAAACATGGTGGTGTTTTTTGCGGGCTCAGCACATAATTGTATTTCAATTCATTGATTTGAGATACGAGTATTTTGGGTTACAGCTCAGTTTCAGAACCAATTAAACTCGTAAGCCGAGGTACTACATTTTGTGTAATTTCAATCAGAAGAGCATTTATGAAGTGACGTAGGACGGGAGAGCCTGACTCACACTTACCATTCTTATGGGGCTCAATGTCAAGGCTCTGTGTGGGACTGTCAGGTTTTTGCACACCAATTTAATTTAAGATGGACTTAAACTACAAATATTTGAGCATATAAAGAGACCTGGTGGTAAATCTTCATAAAAGGCATACAGACTGCTATTTGTACTGGCACTCACCATCTCCTTCCAACATGTACTACTCTACTCTTTCCTAGACTCATGCTTTAACTCTACCTTTAATTTTTTATCAAATGCAGTGAGGGAAATGGGATACCAAAAAGGTAGACTACTTCTTCAAACACTTAGGCTGTCTTTCTCCTTTTTAAGGAGGGCTATAAATAGCAATACTTTGCTGCAGTGCATGTGTAGCTGAGATCAGCTAACAATGAAAGCTGTTGTTGAAGATTTTAAACACAACAGCACACAGAACTGTCTTAGCTACACAGAAATTTGAACACACACAAATAGTGCAAGTCCTGAGGTGGGTCAATATATCGAGGTCAGGGGTCAGACATCACAGCTGCAGTGCACAATTTTTGTTCAAGGAAAAAACTCAACAGGCAGGCTAGACTAAGCATGAGTATCTTTGCATGCATTAATTTTGTGTTGTGGATGAAAGTCAGTTGTGCCTATATTGAGGACATGCTGGTGCTTTCCGCACGCGTTTGGAAACATTGTAAATATTTTTTGGAGGCCCATGTCCACACGGATGCCAACATTTTAAAATTGCATGTACAGTATACTTTTCTTCTTGTCCACACACAAACATATACTTTTGTACTTAAAAACACAAGCTTTTGAAACTCTCAAAAGGGAACTGTATTTTTGGGGGAATTTTGTTTTAACATTCACAATCCTTATGAGAGACAAGAACATGTGTGTGTTCTTGTCTCTCATAAACTTTTTTAATGCATTCCACAGTAACTTGTAAATAATGTCAGCTAACAATGCAGCTAATTGGAGCCATGATGTCATTAGTGTCTATTGTGCAGATAAACCCACTAAAAACATTTAAAAAGTGCCAACCATACCCCATTTACATTTTGGGACCTCAATATTAAAACCATGTATTAGCGATATTGTTATTTTAAGCGTTAACGTTCATTTTAGAGCCTGTGAGCTGGGGAAAGTTAAATCTAGATTATAAATCATGCCTCTCAACTGGATAGTAGATGGTTGTGGACATAAACCAAAACGTTGAACTACTTGGACAGCCAACTTAGACCCTGAGACAACAAAAAACACGAAAAGACGCTCGTATGCGCCCACCTTTTTTTGGAAACCCTTCGCAAGGATTATGATATCTTCTTCTAAATGGCAATATGCAGTATGAACATCATCAGTAGGCATCCCAGTGAAAGCAGACATTGTACAGTAAGTGTTTGTTTTATTATGTTTGTTGTCTCTCATGAAGTCAGCTATGACATTAGTAGTAGTTGTTGTTGAAGGAAAAAGCAAAGGTTGTGATCCATCCATCCATTTTCTACCGCTTGTCCCGTTCGGGGTTGTGGGGGGGGGGGGGGGGGGGGGGGGGGGGGGTGCTGCTGATGTGTTTGTGAAATTAATGCTGCGGCGTATGCTTAAAATGAGCAAAATACTTAAATATTACATGTTATTATGAATGTTCCTGTTACCAAATTACATATATACTTAAAGCGTGTATATAAAAAAAAACCTGATGAATGTGTTTGGATGTTTTTCCCTATAGGTGGAATCGAACGACTTCCCTCGGGTCCATTGTTCGCTGACTTTTGCCAGTGTTTATTTACGAGTTAAAATGCATAAAAAAAGAAAAATGTGTGTACCGTATTTTTCGGACTATAAGTCGCAGTTTTTTTCATAGTTGCGACTTATACTCAGGAGCGACTTATGTGTGAAATTATTAACACATTACCGTAAAATATAAAATAATATTATTTAGCTCATTCACGTAAGAGACTAGACGTATAAGATTTCATCGGATTTAGAGATTAGGAGTGACAGATTGTTTGGTAAACGTATAGCATAACATGTTCTATATGTTATAGTTATTTGAATGACTCTTACCATAATATGTCACGTTAACATACCAGGCATGTTCTCAGTTGGTTATTTATGCGTCATATAACGTACACTTATTCAGCCAGTTGTTCACTATTCTTTATTTATTTTAATTTGCCTTTCAAATGTCTATTCTTGGTGTTTTATCAAATAAATTTCCCCCAAAAATGTGACTTATACTCCAGTGCGACTTATATATGTTTTTTTTCCTTCTTTATTATGCATTTTCGGCCTGTGCGACTTATACTCCGGAGCGACTTATACTCCGAAAAATACGGTATGTATTGATTTTGAATGATAGTATTCCAAAATAAAATGCAGTTCCTTTTTATTTGTTTGTGTGTGGAAGAGTAAAACGAAACTTTTAGGTTGGTGTAATTAATAGGGAATTAACGATATGAAAATTCTATATCACATTTAGTGTAACCAAAATTATCATGGTTATCATTACTGCTGCAGTATTGTTGAAGATTTCCCTTCTTGAATTACTTATATTTAGATGATCATAGTCAAACAATAGACAGACTAAAATAGTCACATTTAAATGAAAAGTAATTGTTTCTTTGTATCACTTCAAATTTGTATTTGTTGAAATCTTGCTTTTCTAAATAAATGTTTACGTAAAGTGATACAAGTTTAGGTAATTTAATTTAAAAAACTTTGATCTACAGTCCGTAAGAAAATGATTTTTCATGCCATGTTTATTTAAAAGACAAAGAAGAGAGTGTGTGTAAGTTGATACTTATTTCTGCTCCTTTCCATTGATGAGTTAAAATGTTATGTTGTTTGTTTTGACATTGAATAAAATAAAATAAAAATGGAAAAAAAACGAAAATGGAAATGAGCGAAAGACAAAAGCTAATCATTCAAATAAAATCTCAAACTGCCCTTCTCAATACTGAAATAAAACATTTGCACGCAACTGTGCTTAACCTACTGCATGTAAACATGACCTCAAGTTCACAAGGAAAGGCTAACATCCACCTCCACTAGCAATGCCTGCTAAACTACAGCTCTGCTAATATTTACCAAATGATATGAGCACCTTGTGGAAAAGATAACAGCAAAAACAGCAGCGCCTGCCCAGTCAATACTACGCATTCCTGTGTCAAACATTAACCTTCAACTATGAATAGGACGGCAGGTAAAACAACCACAGGCAAAATGTCTGACCCAAAGTTACTCCACCAGGGTACATATAGTAGGAACAGATGTGTGTCTGTGTAAAGTTAATCAAAGTCGGTACCCTGTTGACATGTTCTAATGTGCATACGGTTTATATGTTTAATGACTTTTTTCATAAACTCTCTTTCAAGGCTGTTCTGCCTCTGTGCTTCAATGATAGAAACACATGTTTACATTTCTATCAATGCCATGAAATCCTGCATTTAAGTGGGTCTTTTCCAGGGCTGCAACAACTAATCGATTAAATCGATTACTAAAATAGTTGGCGATTAATTTAGTCATCGATTCGTTGGATCTATGCTATGCGCATGCGCAGAGGCTACCTTTTTATTTTTTTTATAAACGTTTATTTATAAACTGCAACATTTACAAACAGCTGAGAAACAATAATCTAAATAAGTATGGTGCCAGTATGCTGTTTTTTTTCAATAAAATACTGGAAAGGATAGAAATTTAGTTTGTCTCTTTTATCCGATTATTAATCGATTAATCAAAGTAATAATCAACAGATTAATCGATTATCAAATTAGTAGTTAGTTGCAGCCCTTGACTCTTTTCTAGCACATTTAACCAGAAAACACTGTTTTCCGATTGATACACAAAACAAAAACAAATACCATATTGGAGCAGAAGGGAACATGGTACCATGCTGGCTGCTGGCAGGACTGCTACAACTATTTCTAACATCAACACTATTTTCCTGTCCATTTCCACAGATTATGTCTGATAGCACAAGGTGTTGGGCACATCACGTCCGGTTAATGTGATGTCATGCAAATTCACTTTGTGATGACATATTCCTTCGATTATTGATTGCTTGCTCTGTGCTAAGACAGCACAGCATGTAGGTTCAATGTGCAAAATTGTATATCTTAGTTGTTTAGACAGCAATGTGTTGATACAAGTTACAATTTTGGAATGTATTTTTTTCATGAGAAAAGAGGTTAATGTCACTTGTATTCATGTTAGCAGTTGAGCTAGCAATAAATGAGCGGGTGTCACCCGTCCTTGAGTTTATCAAAGTGTTATCAATCACGGTTTTACGATGATTTTAATTCATAGCAGTAATACTAACTGTGGGGCTTTCTATTGTGGTTTATCAAGACGCTGTTTATCGTTACATCCCTACTAGGTTGTATTCCGTCACGTGACTTTAAAACGGAAATAACTCAAGTGGTGAGCCACCAAACCAATATGGCTACTATGCAGCAAACAAATTGTGAACTATCTGAGTAAGCAAGGGGCCTATATCTTATTAAAAGCAGACTTGAGTAAAAAAAAAATCAAACTAAGCAATGGAATCTATCACTGTATGTTATCAAAAAAAGATTTGTTGAGTGAGGATTATCCTTCGGTCGCATACCCAGACATGTCGATCTATCTGGTGCTCCAGACATCATTCTATACAAAAAAAAAACTTGGAAAAGCATGAAGGTCTACAGCTTCTCTTTTTGTGGCTAGGCCAAGGAAATGGATATCAAGATTCTCCCGGATAAATCATGCATTGTTTTTTCTCATGACTTGACTTAACGTCTACTGTCATGTTTGTTGCACGCACCGTTTACGAGTATGCATGTTTTGCCCCCGTCTTTATCGATATATATTTATATAACAGATGTCAAATTTTTTTTATTTTTTTTCATTCATTCAATGTCAAACAAAAACCAACAGATGTCAACATTGTGTGTGTGCTGAAAGCTTAATTTATGATCGCTACCTTTGGTAAAAGTTTCACTCTTATGTTTTGCTCACATTTGCTTTTTTTATTGAGACACGCAGAGTTGGTGCTTTACAAAACTACAAACTACAATAAGATACTAATAATATCAAGATAATACTTAAATGGGAAACACTAAATGTTAAAAGCATATCAAGCGAACCTTTAACAAAGTGATCATTGCAAACTTGTGTGTTCTTTCACTCGATCTGCTCCCTTTGACTGGAGTGTGTGCCACTTTTCTCGTCGTTTTTTGTAAAATCTTGCACTCTCAACTTTCTTGATTACTGTTGTTGACTCTCGAGGAACTCTGAAAAAACGTTAATCTTTTTCGCATTTTGAATGGTTCCAACAGCATAAAACAACGCAAGCATAGAGCATTTTTCCTTTGAGAGAGGCAAAATGCCGCCCAGAACGATATGACAACAGACACTCGCTGGCCCACCACTTCGATTCTCACATATTTATATGAGCCGGACGTGACGTCAGGTGAATACAACCATTTGGATATAATATAATTGGTAATGGATTTGCTTTGGTGTAAATTTAGCTCCACAATCACGTTGATAACCTACTTTCTGCGTATGTCTGCAAGCCTTTCGTTTGGAGAGGAGTTCTCTTTAGAATGCAATTGAAATTCTCCATGTGTCGTATTGTCAAAAATAATTTATCTTTTGAATATATACACTGTTAAAAACATGTTTTGAAGCAAAACATGATATCACTATAAAAATTTTTTTTAGACACAATCCAAAATAAACTTAACAGTATAAAGATTAACTGGTCACTTTAGGTACCAAGACCATTGTTACAACATTATAAGTCAGAAACGCTGCAAATAATCATGTGTGCCCTTTAATTATCATGACAAATATTTGTTGAAGATACATCTCATCACGTGAACAAGTCATAGTGACTGCCCGTCCAGCAACTCAAGCCGCAAGCTCTAAAGGTAGCAAGATGCAGAGATTTTATGAGTATTTCTATGTTATACTTTGTGAACCCCTCTGTTTATCTTTGTCAACACTCAACACAATGGAAATTAAAGATGCAAGGTGAGTGTTATTAGAACAGGAAATAATGTATTTGTAAAAGTTACTCTTATTGTAAATCTGAATAGAAGGCATTTACAAAGGTGGGCGGTACAACCTCTGAACGAGTCATACACACAGGAAGTAATGTAAAAAAGCCGACCAATCACATCTTTTACAGTCTGCATCCCGAAAGCACAAGATTATTTTGGAGGTACATGTCAAGTTACAAGTTAAGTTAAGCACTTGTATTTGTTTGTGTAGGTGAAATGTTCAAAAACAAGGCGCATAGCAGGGATGGCGGCCTGTGGCCATCCATAATCACCTTTGCACACCATGGCCCACAGTTGTGGACCCTCCGCCGACTTGCGGTGACGCTCAGCAGAGTTGGATTGCATTCCACTTTCGTCTGACTAAATCTCACTCCCATGCCAAATGCCTCACCTTTGGGTCCACTTTGAGGCAGTCTACTTTCTGTCAATCACTTAAAAGTGTAGTGTGGGAAATCAGCATGCAGCGATGCCCAACAGAACAGTATCGTCCATAGAGTTAAGTCCAACACGAATGCATGTGCTGCATTTTTAAGGACTTCCTAAAACGTTTTGCTCTCAGCCGCAATGTCTTTTTTGGATTTAAAGGGGACCTATATTGCGAAACCAACTTTTCTTACTCGATGGTACCTGCTTTTGTGTATCAAGGATCCCCGAAGGTCTCGAAAATTTGAAATTAAGCGGTGGAAGCATGGCTGAGATATTTGTAAAATAATCTTGCCTTCCTTCATACTACCTCCAAGCGAGCTGTTTGGAATTTGCTCCGTCCTATGACGTTTTCTGACCTGTAATGTCAGCGGATATCTCCACATATGGTACAAATGTACCCAAAGATCTTTGCACGAATCCGCCAATGTAGTCAAAGACTGTAGTCAATAAGCTCCTTTTTCTTCATCCTCCTGTTGTGGGGCAGACTGACTCGTACATGCACATGCATCCTCCGCTGTTGCCATTTCCAATACAAAGTAGCGTATAGTTCAAACTTACATCTCTTTATACTACATTTTATTTAGATAAGTATTTTATTCAAGACATAAGTTTTAAGTTTTCACTTTATTAATTTTAATGTTGGGGATTATTATTTATTTGCATGTAATGTGCAGTGTTACAATGTTTTGTTTACAGAACTATTTTGTTAAAGACAAAAGTATTGCTTACCAAAGATAGCTCTTAATTTAGTTATTTGAAAATTATTCCATAAAAAGCACAATTTATATCTGGTCCAAAAAAACCATTATGCAAATTAGAATTTTGCTAAGAGTAAGATGCAGTGTATGCAGTGTCATTTCAAGCTACTACTTTTTGATCAAATAAAATAAAACCTTTTTTTGAATTATCTCTGTCATTTGTATTCAATGGTTTCTTTAAAAAGTAGGGGGAATGACATTTTTTCTGAAAAAAATCAGCGATTTTATTTTTAGGCCATATGGCCCAGACCTAGAACTACCATTACATGTGTAGACACAAGGTAGTGTTTAAATTGTAGTAAAAAAAAAAAATCGAAAAAATCATAATATGACCTCTTTAATTGAAAGCCACACAACTGATAATCCTAGATACAGTCGCTGCTGGATAACATTTCTGGAGCGGAGTCTGGAATGGACTGTTTAAATCGGAGGCTAATATCGGACATTTTTTATCCATCCATCCATCCATCCATTTTCTACCGCTTGTCCCGTTTAATCCAAACCGATACATTTGATACAATGTTTTGGTTGATATCGGACCAATATCTGATATCAGATCAGGACACCACTAGTTAAAATTATATGAATAATGCTCATCGTTACTCCAAGTTCAAATATGTTTTCCCCACCCCAAGTAAGGATCACACCGGAGAAAATAACTTGAATGTGTCCAGACAGACTTTCCTTCAGATTGATATCAGTGGGTCTGTGGGCAAGCATTGTCTCAGCCAGAGTTGCTTTGCGGTCAGATCTAATCTTAAAACAGGGGTCTCCAAAACGGCGTTCAATAGCTACCTGTAGCTCACCAGAGGGTTCTAAACATGTGATGTGTTAAGCACAGCAAACTGATCATTTATGCTGGTCAAATGACCTAATATTTTGAATGACTCTTTTACCTGAAAAATGTGTACTTAGGGTTTCTACTCAGGTATCAGAAAATCTAATGTCTTAGAATTAAGCCCTCTAAATAAACATCCAATTCTGAATTGGTTTATCAATAGAAAATAAGCAGAACACATATTTCAAATTCTATCTCTTTAAAACATGCTGTAAAAATGCGTATCCTCTGAAAATATGCCTTATAATAAATAGCCACAAACTGGGGGATTATTATTTTTAATCAGGATACTGTTGAAAAATAGTTAAACGTTTTATTGAATAATTAATGAACATCATTCTAGGAATACAAATGATGCATGTGTTCTGAAATGGAAGACTGATTTAAACATTTTAGAAAGAGACATGTCATTTAATAATATTTTGAAAAATGCCAATAAGCCCTTTAGATGCATTAAAAATAGGCTGAGTCAATTAAACATCTTGAATAGATTGTATTTTACACCGTCACAGTTGTTTAAAATGGGTACAGTCGATAGTAAGTTATGTATAAAGTGTCAGGCAGCAGAAGGAACTCTTATTCATTTAATGTGGAAATGCCAGAAAATAAGAGTTGTGGTCTAAAGCGAGAATTGCCTAGTTTGTCCATCCTAGGCCACCATAGGTCACATGAGGTGTCTGCGTCACGAGTGTTGCTAATGTTAGCCAACACGTGTGTCGAACTGGAGACGACTGAAAAATAAAGGAGTTAAGCAAGCTGAGCTTCCTCATTAACATGACATGGTGTCAGAGTAAAGGACTACATTGCTACAGTGACAAAAGAATGGCAGAGCTGTTTGATTTAGCCGTCCAGCAGAGTGGAGGCAGCGCTTTTCACATGTTTTGGACCTTACAAGACCTCTTGTATCCAGTTGGAAAGCCAGAGCTGAGGAAAATAAACACACGGTCGTAGCAATGTATCACCAAAGCTTTCCAATTGGCCCGCTGTTCATCACCCAAATAGGCTTGATGAAACCATTGAAACTAGGGTTGATCATGTATGCAGTACTCCTGCCACCCCACACGGGGCAACAGCGAGACCTATGTGTCACAATGAAGCAGCAGTGGGGTGAGTAGAAGAAGACTACCCATTCAACCCTGGAAATAAAAATCTAAATAAATTGCAAAAATCTGACTTTTAACAACTGGACAAGAAAGTATGAATGTTCTGTCCTGAGGAAGCGCTCGAGTCATTGTTTTCTGGCGGACCTTTTAAGCGAAGGACACACTGATCGAGACAAGCAGCAGCAGAAATCCCAGCGTGTAAGATTCATCACAAAACTTTGTCAAACATTTGTAAGTAGATATTGTGCATGGAAATATTTAGTTTGTTTTGTATTGAAATTGCTGACTTCGTGATGTCTTTTGTATTTGTGTTTTTTTTTGTCTGGAAGTAACTCTGTGGAGCAAACCAACGCTAATTGTGATAAGTCACATACAGTGTGTGCAATGTTTGGTGTGTGAATGTCGTGTAATTTCTATATGTGTAAATATTTGTAGTTTATTGTGGCAATATATTGACACTAAACTTATTTTATTCACGTAAAATACACAGTGAACATTATTTATGTAAAATACACAATGGACATTTTACTTTTGTTATGTTTATTTAATGTTTGTTTTCAGTCTTACAAACCTAAATGAAGGAAGAAATGTAAAGAAATAAAAAGAAGGAAAATAGTTCAAAAGAAGGTACATTTATCCTCGACAAAAACTAGAGCTTTTTTTCTCCATACGGTTAACTAGCTGCACACGGTGGAAACGAGTAGCTAAGGCAGAATAATGGATTTATTGACAGGGCAGTGTGAAAGCCCTTGTGTTTACTTTGCAATTATGTAAACACAGTCTCAAAGAAACATAACCTGCAGAGGCACTTTCTGACGAAATATACACATTTCAATGTCCGGCCCCCGAGCACTTGGGCTCTTGAAACTGCAGCCCTTTTCATTATCTAGTTGAATAGCCCTGACGTATTGACTATCTCCCAGTCCTACAATAGTATGACAGTTTTTAATGTCTCTGGACATGGTATTTAAAGGGGAAAGGCACTTTTTGGGGAATTGTGTCTATCACTCACAATCCTTAACAGGACAAGAACACATAGGTTCTTTTTTTAATGCATTCTAAATTGTAAATAAATGTGATCAAAAGTCCACTTACTATGGAGCCTATGGGAATCACTCTATTCTGCCAACAAAGCCCTTACAAACATGTAAGTATATATGTAATGTAGTAGCGGTCACATTTATAATAACATTTAATAATCATGTACTTTGCACGCGGCGTGTTGATTTAAAAAATATATCACAACGTTCGATTTTTTTTCAGCAACATCATTGATTACCACTCACCGCAGACTTCATGAGATCCAACAAACATAATAAAACATCACTTACTGTGCAACGTCTGCTGTCATTAGGATGCCGACTGACAAAATCTTGTTATATTGCCGTTTAAATGAAGAATGACTCATAACCCGCGCAAAGGAAAGGGTGGTGGGAACAAGCGTCGTTTTGTGTCGTTCTCGCCATTTCTGGGTCTAAATTGGCTGTCAAAGTGTACCAACATGTCTCATTACATCCTTATCCTTCTACTATCCAGTTAAGAGGCATGATTTATGATCTACAATAAATTTCTACGAGCAGGGAAGCATGTTACCACTTGATGATGTAAACATAGGCACACACGCTAGTGATCACGATGCCGCTATAACTAGTTTGTCTGGGTTAGCGTTTATAACAACAATAATACTAATACCTGGTTAATATTTAAGTCACAAAATGTAAATGGAGTATTGTTGGCACTTTTTGGATGTTTTTTTTTTTTTTTTAATGGGTTTTATGGGCAGAATAGAGTAACTCCCATTGGCTCTGCTGTAAGTGGACTTATATTCAAATTTTTTTATGAGTTAGAATGCATTAACAAAAATACATCCGTCGTCATGTCTTTCATGCCGATTGTGAACGATAGGCAAAATTCCAAAAAAAGTGCAATTCCCCTTTAATGCTTTTTAATGCCATTTGATCCATTTATTTTTGCTAAAACCATTTAATGATTTTCAAAGCCCTGCAGAAACCCTGGTACTAATTTGCACATTAGTGTAAAATAGTAACTGGGAAATGGTTCTCAAAGTTCACCTAAAGCTGTTCAAAAAGTTACATCGTTCAACAACACACTTAAGATAACAATGGTTAGTGTTACTTCAACGTCATTGATGTAAAAGAACATACATGTGAAGTGTGCATTATGTTAGCATAAGCTATGAAAATAAATGTTACCAAAATGCGTGGCTCTCACACATTTTTATTTTGAAAAAGTAGATTTTACAAGAAAAAAGGTTAAATAATCCTCTCCTAAAACCTCCCACTGGTTACTTCGCATGTGTCAAAATCGAATAATACATTATTCTTAGAATCACACAAACACACGTGTAGGACAGGCTTCAAATGCCAGCATTGTGGTTGGCACAATACAAGGATTTGCTCAATCATCTCTGACAACAACTTGTCTCATTGGTCAACAGCAGCAGAGCAAAAAAGCATTGAGCAAGCAGAAACTCTGCGTACCAACCTTTAATCTTGTTGCTTACACAGTAACACAGGCAGCTTTTGCCATGCCGATCCATGAAATCTTCTAAAGAATCTGATGTATGGCCAAAATGTTTTTTGATTGATTGATTGAGACTTTTATTAGTAGGTTGCACAGTGAAGTACATATTCCGTACAATTGACCACTAAATGGTAACACCCGAATAAGTTTTTCAACTTGTTTAAGTCGGGGTCCACTTAAATTGATTCATGATACAGATATATACTATCATATATACTATCATCATAATACAGTCATCACACAAGATAATCACATTGAATTATTTACATTATTTACAATCAGGGGTGTGGAGGGAGGGGGGGGGTGGATATGGACATCAAGTAGTGGACATAGAGAGAGAGAGAGAGAGAGAGAGAGAGAGAGAGAGAGAGAGAGAGAGATCAGAAGGCATAAGAAAAAGAAAAAGTATCTGCATTTGATTGTTTACATTTGATTATTAGCAATCCGGGGAGGGTGTTAGTTTAGGGTTGTAGCTGCCTGGAGGTGAACTTTTATTGCGGTTTTGAAGGAGGATAGAGATGCCCTTTCTTTTATACCTGTTGGGAGCGCATTCCACATTGATGTGGCAGAGAAAGAGAATGAGTTAAGACCTTTGTTAGTTCGGAATCTGGGTTTAACGTGGTTAGTGGAGCACCCCCTGGTGTTGTGGTTATGGCGGTCATTTACGTTAAGGAAGTAGTTTGACATGTACTTCGGTATCAGGGAGGTGTAGCGGATTTTATAGACTAGGCTCAGTGCAAGTTGTTTAACTCTGTCCTCCACCTTGAGCCAGCCCACTTTAGAGAAGTGGGTAGGAGTGAGGTGGGAACTGGGGTGGAGGTCTAGAAGTAACCTGACTAGCTTGTTCTGAGATGTTTGGAGTTTAGATTTGAGGGTTTTGGAGGTGCTAGGGTACCAGGAGGTGCATGCGTAATCGAAAAAGGGTTGAACGAGAGTTCCCGCCAGAATCCTCAAGGTGCTTTTGTTGACCAGAGAGGAAATTCTGTAGAGAAATCTCGTTCGTTGGTTAACCTTTTTGATTACCTTGGTTGCCATTTTATCACAATGTAAGAAGCATCCGTCTGAAAGTCAATTTCTCTTTGCTAAGGATGCACCCTTGAGCCTAATTTGAGCTGGCATTGGCTCTGGCTACACAGGTCCTTGCAAAGAGTAAGCAGTATAAAAAACAATGGATGATAGCTGGGATGATACTTTGGTTAGTTTTGCTATAGGAAAACCCTGGAAGGCAAATCAATTGATGGTGACTGAAATATTTGATCCTACAAAGAGGACTATGATAATATTACAAAGGCAGATCATTTTGGTCACCATGTTAATTATATGAAATACTGTTTAGTTTCTAATGGCTAATGGGTTAGTTGGGTGGGCGGCCTTGCAAATATATGATAAAAGTCTACGCAACAGATAATTACAATTTACAAGGTAGAAAATGGCATTATGCAACATTCTCTGTGGGTGGGTTAAGGGGCTCCAGCAACTTCAGATTCCTCTGTCCCAAGGACTGTGTTTAATTGATGGCTGGGGTAAAATATACATAATACCACATATACCAAAATTACAATATTCAGGGTTTTTCTCAAGTTTACCATTGTGGGCCTACCTCCAAGGAGCCAAACAGCTTCATCATCAATCTGGTTGTAAACAACCTTAGATGAACTGCTCCTCTGGTTGTCAAAATTTAAATATTCAATATATGCTGTTAGTATCTTAGTAGTAATGGCCATAGTTCAAAATGAGCAGTGTGATGTAACAGAAGCCAGACATATGTGGCCCAAAAACGTGGTGTTAAGGGGGCTAAAGTCAGCTGTATGTCAGTCTACATTATTGCACTGGAGTAGGTTAATCTCATAAGAAAGTGTGAGAGCACAGCAACACTGAAAGCCAGCTGTTCTTAATAGGATGGCACAGATAAGTCCCTACATCCACCCACCACTCAATGCTTCTTAAGGCACCATGTTAACCCCAGTTGCCAATGACGACAACGTCAATGGATGGCCACATGACCTACATATAACCCAATAGGCTGCTGCAAAGAACAGTATGTGCATCAAAAATTCTACATCAATGTTTAATGGTAGAGTAGGCATGTAGGGTAGACATGCACAGGTATGTGTTTGTCCATTTTTTTTAAGGCCAGTGCATTTCAAACAGTTGTACAGCAAAATGTTCACATACATTGTTTCCATTTGGAAATGCAAATGATATATGATTAATGTTCTAGCTTAATCCTGTTTCCCCGCAGAGCATTAACATATCACTAGGGCTGTCTTCGACAAATAATTGTAATAGTTGAATCTAATTTGTTAGAATTTGCTAAGGATATAAACATTTCATATCATGGTTATTGTGACCAAACGTATTAATGTTATTATTATCACGGTGTTGTTGAATGTGCTCAAAAAGTACTTAAAAACACACTAGAATCTTAACCAAGTTTTAAATGTTTGAAATACCTAAAAAAATAGACACAATATACAGTGGGACCTTGATTAACAAACATAACTGGTTATTGAACAGGATAAATCGGAAAGTTCGTATAAGGAAGCACATTTCTCCATAAGAATCAATGTAAATATGAATAATGGGCTTTGAACACTTTGAACACAATACAAATGTGATTCAGTACTGTATATCACACAACCATATCAAGTAGGTAATGGATCTACTATCTCTTTATTTACCAACTTAAACATGTCCTGTATGCGGTGCTCTGCCAAGACGTGCACACACACACACACAGAAGTCCCTATGGTGCCATCACTAACGATCAGAAATAACAAAAATCCTTAACTTTAACAAAGGAAAATCCACTTTACATTAATTACCTTCACTATGACTAATGCCACCATGCATTAGATCTTCACCACAACACATACTGCCTTGAGAGAGCAGATTTGGCATCTGCAAAACTTGTAGGACAATTTAATTAGATAGAAAAGGGCTTTTGTATGTATCACAGCATTCCAGTTCAAAAGCTGATCAACACTGACTAACATTAGGGTTGAAAAATTAACAAAAAAGACAACGGTCCATCAAAATGATGAGCCCCTCCAGCGTGCCTCGCTAAAAATGAAGTACAAAAGTAATGTAGAAATTGGCGAGAAAGCAATTAAAGTGGATGTACTTTATTTACTGCGAGACAAGAGTAGTGTCTGGAAAAAATACATACAAAAAGAAAGCAAATTGTATTATTTGTGAGTGATAGAGCTTGTAATGCAATCTAGCAATTACCTGTGTGTCATATCCAGGGATGTGAGCACCCCCTGATTAAAAAAGAGGAAATTGAAATAAAAAGGAACATTTTTATCAGCACGAAGTACTGCCACGTAAACCCTATAAGAACGTTTTGAAAGTCAAGACAACATTACCCACAATTGGGTGCATTTCTACAATATATTTTACCTTTAGATTTATTCTCATCTACCAACCGCTTTTGGCTGTGTTTTTGACACGTATATATCCCATGTAATGTACCACAGAATTTTTAGTTTTTTTGAAGATAATTTACCAACATTATTATCGTTGAAAATGTAATGTCAAATTCTATAACATGCATGCAAAGAACTCAGAAAATGAGTACCTATGAATGAAAACAGTGAGTACCTACGGCTGAGGTTAGCGTTCAACAAATTTTGTTCGGATTGTGTTTTTATTAATATTTCATTTTAAAAAAAGCGGAAGTGATATTTTGACTCGAAAATTAATGTTTAAAAATGGCGATTTCTGCGTTTTTGCGGGAATTTCACATGCCTGCATATCATACTGTTCAGGATTATACAGTATTAGTATAGTTTTTTACATAATACAATCAATCCATCCATTTTCTATACGGCTTATCCTTACTAAGGTTGTGTGTTAGCTGGAGCCTCTTTCAATCGCAGGGAACATATAGACAAAACCATTCACACACGTTTATATCTATTGACAATTTAGAGTCTTTTCAACCATAACATGCATATTTTTGGAATGTGGGAAGAAGCCGGAGTACACGGAGAAAACCCAGGCGTGCACAGGGAGAACATGCAAACTCTACACAGAGATGTCCAAATTTCATCAAACTACAATGTGAGTGTGAATGTTGTCTATCTGTGTTGAAAATGGCTGGATGGATGAGTAGAATGTTTGGCCATCTGTACAGCATGTTTGAAATAAATTTAAACCATAACCAAATAAACAAGTGATTGATGCGGAAGTGTCACTGACCACTCTGTGTGCGCTGAAAGCTGCGTGTCCCTAGCTCACACACTAAGTCTTCCAACACAAAAGAAACAAGGTTTTAGTTGGAGGAACTGGTCAGTAAAATACAATGTTTTTTTCACCACCTTAAAACTTGACACAAACTGCACTGCGCGCTAGTAACTACGAGGGTCAGATAAATACTGAACAACTAATCAATTATTAAAGTGACAAACTTGCCATCCAAACAATACCCAGTTTCTTGGCAAGATCATTCAGCCATGGAAGCACATTCAATCAATTTATTAAGCAGAGATAACACAAACCAGTAAAAGATTTAAAAAAGCTGCTGTCAGAGCCGACAAACTCCCGCTGCTAGCCTGCTAAGCTAACAAAAACAGCTCAAGCTAACATGCCATTGACACTCAGACTGAGCGTGGACTCGACACAAAAAGTTGGTTCTCACCAGTTCCAGGTCCTGAATGGCTGTCAAAGTGTTATATCTTCAGGTGCGATGCTTGATTTGTGATCTCAATAAACTTACAGGGAGCAGGGAAATGAGGAAGCAGCTGATCAGTCGATGATGTAAACATCGGCACACAGGAAGTGATCACAGCGCCGCTATAAATAGTTTGTCTGCGTTAGCGTTTATAATAACATTATCACTAATACTTGGTTAATATTCAATTCACAAAATGTAAATGGAGTATTGTTGGCGCTTTTTGAATGGTTATTTATTTAATTTTATGGGCGGAACAGTGGAGCTCCCATTGGCTACGCTCTCAGCTGATTTTTATTTACGTTTATTTTATATTTAGAATGCATTAAAAAAATCCATCCGTCATCATGTCTTTCATAATGATTGTGAACGATAGGCAACATTTAAGACAAAAATAAGTGCAGTTCCCCTTTAACCCAGGGTACTATATTTCACATTTTGTTATTTTGTGTTTTTGTTAGCTGAAGAATTAAGCACAGCTAAATGTTTTTAAGAAGATTGGAGATTGTATTTGACTTTTATTATTTTCAAGGCTTTTTTGTTTTTCTTATCTCAAAGCAACTAAGTTGGGGTCCTTTTTTTTGCAAAACCTACTTTTCTTACTTGTTGGTACTTTTTTGTGTACTTGGGTTCCCAATCAGTCCCAAAAACTTAAAATCAAGGCATGGTCATTATATTATGTTACGTCAACAGATATATTTTCATATATGGTATAAGTTTACTCCAAGTGCTTTGCGCGAGCCTGCCATTGTAGTCTGACTATGTATTTAATAAGCTCCTTCTTTTTCTCCATCCTCTTGTTGAGGGGCAGACTGACTCGTACATGCATACGCATCCTTCACAGTTGCCATTTTTAATACAATCTGTCAGTAGACTCCATATGGAATCGCTAAAAACTACAACATGGATGAGAGGGAGAATACACAGTCGTATAATGTGGTCATCCATGTGGAACAAGGCACTTTGCTTTCCCTGCACAACAACAACTAAGCTGTTAGTTTCTGCTATGAATCAACAATAAAATGACGGTGGATTGAACCAAAAATCATATTTATTAAAACAATTTAACATCCATATATCCATCCATTTTCTGTTAGTTTATGTCCACAACCAGGTCTTCGTATTTATATTTAGGCATAGCTACTAAAACATAACACAAACAAACAAACTAATGCGATCTCTTGTCCTTTCTTTACGTTTAGTTCTGCTTTCAAACACTAACTATATAGACACTAATAAACTTAATTGTATTACAAACCCCAAAACCAGTGAATAAAAACAGAATACTATCTCTTGTCCTTCCTTTACGTTTAGTTCTACTTTCAAACACTAACTATATAGACACTAATAAACTTGTATTACAAAAATTGTATTACAAACCCCAAAACCAGTGAATAAAAACAGAATACAATGATTTGCAAATCCTTTTCAACCTACTGTATATTCAATTGAATAGACTTCAAAGACAAGATACTTAACGTTTGAACTAGAAAACTGTTATTTTTCGCAAATATTAGCTCATTTGGAATTTGATGCCTGCAACACCAGCAGGTGACCAATCTCTGAAGTTCTAAGAGCACACAATGGTCCATATGTCTCTAAAATGCCATGCAATACTTGTACACAAGCAGAACTGTTTTAAAGTACTGTATAATCTGTGCTCCAGGAAGTCAGTACAGTGACCTAAGCACTGGACTAATACGGTCATTTTTCTGGTTCTAGTCAGGACTCGAGCAGCAGCATTATGGGTGCACTGCAGTTGCTTTACAGCTCGTTTAGAGATCCCAGTGAGAAGGCTACTGCAGTAGTCTAACCTGCTGGAGTCAAAGTCATGGAATAAACTTCCTAAATCCGTTTTGGACAATATTCCTTTAATTTTGGCAATGTTTTTTTAAGGTGGTAGAAAGCTGCTGATATTATAGACTAAAGGTGGCTGTCAAAAGTTCAAGTCTGAGTCCATTATTACCCTTAGTTTCTAACCTGATCACTGGGAGAGGGTTTCAAGGTGACTAATAATAGTTTATCTTTTGTGGGCCACAGACAAAGATCTCAGTTGTGGCTGAGTTTAGCTGAAGAAAATGATTTTGCATTAACACACTGATCTGTTTGATGCATTGACAAAGTATATCAACAGGCTGACTGACGTTCACCTGCCGCCAGTGACACATAGATCTGAGCGTCATCTGCATAGTTGTAGTAGGACAGACTGAAACTGCGTATTAGCTGGTCTAGTGGCATCATGTACAAATTTGGATGAATTTAATTTATATTAGTATTAGCCAATAGAGAAGGCTCCAATATCAGTATGGTATAGGGCAGGGGTCACCAACGCGGTGCCCGCGGGCACCAGGTCGCCCGTAAGGACCAGATGAGTCGCCCGCGGGCCTGTTCTAAAAAAAAAAAAAAAAAAAAAAAAAAAATTGTTTTTTTTTTTTTTTTTTTAAATTAAATCTACATATAAAAAACACAAGATACACTTTCAATCAGTGCATCAACCCAAACAACCTCCCCCATGCACACTCATCCACACCCACTCACACAAAAGGGGTTATTTCTTTCTGCTACCAATATTCTGGTTCCCACAACATAGACAACACATCTGCAAGGGACACAGTCCCTGAAGCACATATGATTGTATAGGCTGCTGGTCCACTAACATTTTCATTAATTACTATTTTTTATGTAATTATTTTTATATTGTTTTACTTTCTTTTTTATCCAAGAAAATGTTTTTTATTTATTTATCTTATTTTATTTTATTTTTTTTAAAAAGGGCCTTATCTTCAACAGACCAGGTTGTCAATGAAATTAGATTTGTTTAAAGGTTTTTTTAAACCAGGCCCAAGTCCAGATAATGTCCAAGTTGGACTCAGCAACACACACCTTCATTCATGTACACAGAAAAAAATTAGGGAACACAACAGATTGCATATAATTTATAAACAAAATTACATTTTCAAAATAAGCATTTATGTACAGTCCAGATTATGTCCAGGTCACTCAAATTAGGGAACACAACAACAGATATCATATAATCTATAAACATAAATATACTTTCAAAATAAGCCTTTGAGGACTTCTCATATTTTTTTTAATGTTTTTTGGCATCATTATCGTTTTCAACCATGTAACTTTCTAAAGTTAGAAAATACTGAATAAATGTTTTAAAGAAAGTAATACTAAGTGAATATCTGTTTTTGTCCTTAAAAATAAACATTTTACCGAGTACTATAATTAAATTGACTAAATCATGATTGTCAATGAACTCTCCTAAAATAACAGAAACCACATTAAGCTTCATAAACAAACCAATCCTTAAACACATTTTTTCAACTTCCACCCAAAACAAAGACACAATATGACAATACCAAAACAAATGCAGGGTGGATTCAGGCTCCTGACAACAAAATCGGCAATCATCTGACTCTGTCATATTCCATAATTTTAACATTTTCCCTGTGGGTAAGAAGTTATAAATAATTTTAATTTGAAAATAATGATTTTGCACATCGATAGTGGTTTTATAGATTAGTTTGAATATGGCATCCCATGGCAACGGGCAGTCAAAAAAGTCCTCCCATTTTCCATTTGTGTTGTATGAGGCAGCCTTCAAAGATTTCTTTATTAAATAAAAATTATATATTTTTCTATTTATTTTAGTTCCTTTTTGCCAACTAGAATTTCTTATTAGAGGTTTACAAACTAATAATTTAGTAGTTCCATAATTAATTATTTGTTTCCATCTTTTCCCATATACTCCAGTTAGTTGATAAAATGAAAAGCTTGAGCAAGCATCACCATACATAGCTCTAAATTCATCATACTTCATAATTTTACCATTCTCATTGATAATATCATTGACAAAAATGATTCCTCTTTCAAACATATTTTTCCAAAAGAAAGGCTTTCCATCTATTACAATATTAGAGTTCATCCATATTAACTGCTGCAAAATATCGTCTCTTTTTTCTGGCACATAAAATTGAAAACACCACTATGAGTGGATTGTTTCCTTTATGAACCCCGCCATGTTTCCCAGCAGACTCTCTGGGAGGGGATCACTTGTAAAAAAGGATACAATTTCTTTTGATACAGTACATGTTTTTTGTCCAACAGGACATTTGTGTACCACTCAATGTTTAAATACATCTTTGGAACAATTGATGCTTTTAAAGACAGACACATAGCTTCAAGGTTGAGAAGTTTCAGGCCCCCATATTCATACTCTTTGTACAAAACCTTTCTTTTAATCTTTTCTGGTTTGCCGTTCCAGACAAAATCGAAGACCCTCCGCTCATAAATCTTAAAAAAGTTTTGTGATGAAGCTGGTAAGGACAAAAACAAATAAATAAATTGAGGAATAATTAACGAGTTGGCAATAGACATTTTACCATACAAGGTTAGGGATTTCCCTTTCCATAATTGCATAATTTTGTCCAGCTTTCTTAGTCGATTATCATAATTTACTGAGCCTAGATCTTCCAGATTTTCTGGGACAACAACACCAAGTATGTTAACTGGTCCATTTGTCCACAAAACAGGCACTTTGCATTCCATTCGAAAGGACGTTCCCTTTAGATTTCCGATCCTTAACATTTTACATTTATCATAATTAAGCTTAAGGCCAGATTGCTGTGAAAATATGTCCAAAAGATTAAGAAGGTTCCGCAAACAATGAGGAAAAATCTTATCTTTGTGAATCAGCCTTTTCTGACATGAACTTCATCAAGAACAAACACAGAACACGCCTCACTGATGCACATCTGCAAGACTCACTCAGAGTTGCAGTGTCAAGTTACACACCAGAGTACAACACACTAGTTAACAGCATGCAATGCCAGGCTTCCCACTAATTGACAAAGAAACAGATAACAGATTTGGTGTCCAGTTCAAAGTGTGACATGATTTAAAAATTTGAGAGTTTACTTTTGTATTTTACATGAGTTATTATTTGTACAAACATGGTGCAAAGTAATTCATGATTTGTTAAAAAATGTTAGTGGCTAGCTAGTTAAAATGGGATATTGTGATTTCACAAGACTGTCTTAGAAGTGATCATTTGAAAATGTTCAATTTGAAAAATGTGCACTTAGAGAAAATATAAAAATAAAGTGTTGCATATTGATATTTATCTGTTTCTATATATATTTATTGTGAGAAATTATTAAGATGATCAGTGTTTCCACAAACATAAATATCATTAATTATTAATAATAACAGAGTTAAAGGTAAATTGAGCAAATTGGCTACTTCTGGCAATTTATTTAAGTGTGTATCTAACTGGTAGCCCTTCGCATTAATCAGTACCCAAGAAGTAGCCCTTGGTTTCAAAAAGGTTGGTGACCCCTGGTATAGGGAGTGCATTTGTTGTATGCTGTACACTATTATTACATTATTTTATAAAATTATTGTAGTCAATTCTATTGATTTTCAAACAGTATTTCTTACCTAAAAGTTCATTTTTCTTTTTAAAAAGCATGTTACATGTTATAATTGTGACATTTTGGTGGGGCCAATCACAGATTAAATTGATTTAAATTAATTTCACTAGGTGGGGCTGATTTGAGCTACGAGTGTTTTGACTTACAAGCTCCATCCAAGCACCAATTTAGCTCATAAATTGAGGTACTAATGTACAATGGGGCGGTATAGCTCGGTTGGTAGAGTGGCCGTGCCAGCAACTTGAGGGTTCCAGGTTCGATCCCCGCTTCCGCCATCCTAGTCACTGCCGTTGTGTCCTTGGGCAAGACACTTTACCCACCTGCTCCCAGTGCCACCCACACTGGTTTGAATGTAACTTAGATATTGGATTTCACTATGTAAAAGCGCTTTGAGTCACTAGAGAAAAGCGCTATATAAATATATTTCACTTCACTACTACTTAATAATACAGTATTTTATGAAGTTGCTAGCTTTAAATAGCCTCATTAGTGTCACTATTTTGCCAAGAAACACTTGAAAAAGCTAGTTCTACTGTTGGAGGGAAGAAAACTCACTGGATAATTCTGTGGTATTCTGTGGGAGGGTATGTGGTATGATTCTATTCTGGGTCTTGCCAATAGTGAAGGTATATTTAGAGGATTTAAATGCAAACACTGCCATCCAGTCAAAACTTTATTTCGGATCATCCTTAAAATACTGTCGGACGGTCTTTGTTCTTTGAAACTGTGGCAATCCGTAATCATGGTAAACCTTTACCACTTTATACCCTGACCGAGCTGGCATGCCCTTTTATGAAGTCACCTTCTTCAGAGGGTCGAATGCCAGCATTGAAGCCAAAGTTCCAGTTTAGACTAGCAGGTGACATGACCACCTTTTTGAGAAGAACACACTTTTTGTCATGGACAAAGGAGGTAGCCTTTTAAACAAAATTGATCTATCATAAACATACCTAGCAATGGGTATTGAATTTGATACTTTTATAGGTACTGCCTGAATTGTGTCGATACTACCTAGTACTAAAACGTAAAATTAAAACTGTACCAATTTTCAATTAATTGGTTGCATGCGACGGCACGTCCGTGGCAGACTTGACACGGACTGAAGCACTTGGCGAACAAACGGGCGTAGTCATAGCAAGACTGCTTCTTGGTAATGTTGCAATTTTCTATTCCAACAAAGTAAGTGGACCCCGACTTAAAGGCCTACTGAAACCCACTACTACCGACCACGCAGTCTGATAGTTTATATATCAATGATGAAATCTTAACATTATAACACATGCCAATACGGCCGGGTTAACTTATAAAGTGACATTTTAAATTTGCCGCTAAACTTCCGGTTCGAAACGCCTCTGAGGATGACGTATGCGTGTGACGTAGCCCGGCGAACACGGGTATGCCTTCCACATTGAAGCCGATACGAAAAAGCTCTGTTTTCATTTCATAATTCCACAGTATTCTGGACATCTGTGTTCGTGAATCTGTTTCAATCATGTTCATTGCATTATGGAGAAGGAAGCCGAGCAAGCAAAGAAGAAAGTTGTCGGTGCGAAATGGACGTATTTTTCGAACGTAGTCAGCCACAACAGTACACAGCCGGCGCTTCTTTGTTTACATTCCCGAAAGATGCAGTCAAGATGGAAGAACTCGGATAACAGAGACTCTAACCAGGAGGACTTTTGATTTGGATACACAGACGCCTGTAGAGAACTGGGACAACACAGACTCTTACCAGGATTACTTTGATTTGGATGACAAAGACGCAGACGTGCTACTGTGAGTATGCAGCTTTGGCTTTTTTTTGCGTATGTACGTAACTTTTTTAAAATATATAAGCTTTATGAACCTTGGGTTAGGTGAACGGTCTTTTGGGCTGAGTGATTGTGTGTGTTGATCATGTGTTTGAATTGTATTGGCGTGTTCTATGGAGCTAGGAGCTAGCAGAGGAGCTAGGAGCTAGCATAACACGTACCGTACCGTACGTGCGCGTCACGTATGTAACTTTTTAAAAATATATAAGCTTTATGAACCTTGGGTTAGGTGAACGGTCTTTTGGGCTGAGTGATTGTGTGTGTTGATCGGGTGTTTGAATTGTATTGGCGTGTTCTATGGAGCTAGGAGCTAGCAGAGCAGCTAGGAGCTAGCATAACAAACACGCAGGTGTTATTATGCAGGATTAATTTGTGGCATATTAAATATAAGCCTGGTTGTGTTGTGGCTAATAGAGTATATATATGTCTTGTGTTTATTTACTGTTGTAGTCATTCCCAGCTGAATATCAGGTACCGTGAGTATGCAGCCTTGGCTGCTAAACATTCGATAACTTGACCGTATGTGCGCGTCACGTACGTAACTTTTTAAAAATATATAAGCTTTATGAACCTTGGGTTAGGTAAACGGTCTTTTGGGCTGAGTAATTGTGTGTGTTGATCAGGTGTTTGAATTGTATTGGCGTGTTCTATGGAGCTAGGAGCTAGCAGAGGAGCTAGGAGCTAGCATAACAAACACGCAGGTGTTTTTATGCAGGATTAATTTGTGGCATATTAAATATAAGCCTGGTTGTGTTGTGGCTAATAGAGTATATATATGTCTTGTGTTTATTTACTGTTGTAGTCATTCACAGCTGAATATCAGGTCACCCCCGGCTCTCACAGCATCTTCCCTATCTGAATAGCTTCAACTCCCCACTAGTCCTTCACTTGCACTTTACTCATCCACAAATCTTTCATCCTCGCTCAAATTAATGGGGAAATTGTCGCTTTCTCGGTCCGAATCTCTCTCACTTCATGCGGCCATCATTGTAAACAATAGGGAACTTTGCGTATATGTTCAACTGACTACGTCACGCTACTTCCGGTAGGTGCAAGCCTTTTTTTTATCAGATACCAAAAGTTGCAATCTTTATCGTCGTTGTTCTATACTAAATCCTTTCAGCAAAAATATGGCAATATCGCGAAATGATCAAGTATGACACATAGAATAGATCTGCTATCCCCGTTTAAATAAAAAAAATTCATTTCAGTAGGCCTTTAAACAAGTTGAAAAACTTATTCGGGTGTTATCATTTAGTGGTCAATTGTACGGAATATGTACTGTACTGTACAATCTACTAATAAAAGCTTCAATCAATCAATCAAGTGTGCTTGATAGAAAGCACTCAAAAGTGAGGGTCCACATGACATGCTAACTTGATGCTGATTTACTACATTGGATATGCCATATACATGTTACTGATTAGCATTAGCAATTTAAATACCTAATAAGTACAATCCCTACAGGCACATTTTATGGGGCTCAACAAAAGACAAGAGTGGCACATTCAACTTAATGCCAAAAAAACTACTTCCTGGCTATGACAATACACTTTGGACAAACTGAAATGAATGCATACTTGCAAATGAGACACAAAGTATTAACAAAATAAGATATTACAACTGGAGAGAACAGTTATAAGCTCGGTGTTAAATAAAATAAATTATATTTTATGATGAATCACACAAAAGCACATGAACACACAAAAGCACCAAATTCTCTGGTAAAATATAGGTTCAAACGTAAAAGGTACCCATTTCTGAATATAACAGGTTGTTATATTACTACCTGTCATTTCTTCAAACAAATCTAGAAAACATTATGTGAAAAAGTTGAGGTGGTGCATTTGATTAAAGTATTTGTACTGAAGCATTTTTTTCACTGTTACCAAGATGAGCATCTTTATTTAAAGCAGAAAAACAGCCATCTTACAGTTTTACTTGTTGGATGTGTGTCACTATTGTTGTGTGGAAAAACTAAGAACCAATCCTAAGCAGCAATAGCCAGGCTGACCTAATGCAAAGAGACTGGGGTGTAACTAAATTTGTAGATACCGCAGTGTTTTGATTTCAAAGCCTTCACAATAATACCGTGACGCCTGATGGTATCAAACAAAAACTTGGTGTGTCGTTTTTTTGGCGTCTTAGCGTTGGGCGGGTCTGAAAGTAAACTACATCTCCCAGACTCCTCTGTCCAGTGCGGGGCGCCAAGGTGGGGGCGTGGAACGCCGTTAGCAGGAAGTGAAGAGTGTTCTTCGTCGATAAAGGATTTTTATTTTTTTTTCCTGAAAATGTCATCAAAATCTATCCATAACTATATGAGTTATGATGCTAACAAACAGACAGACAGTGGCGAAAACATAACTTTCTTTCGCGGAGGTACGTTCTGCCAAGCAATACTTTCGTCTCGAGCATTTCCAACACAGAGCCAGCCAGTCACATCACACCGCACAGAGGTAATCATCGGAAAAAAAATGTCCAACCTGGGAAATATGAGGAAATCCATCTTTTTCCAACCGCTTGTTTCTCTCGGGTGGGCTGGAGCCTATCCAGCTACACTCGGGCAGAAGGCGGCATACAACCTGGAAAAGTCGTCTCCTCATAAACTGTATTATCTTGATATTAAGCCAGCAAAGCCAAACATCAATTTGTGAGGTATTTAAATTATTAAAAGTTAAATTGTTAGTTAACTTTTCTGAGAAAGAGCCTTTTGCAGACGAATATAAACATGTTCACTTTGGAAGATACTGCTTTTCAGAAAGTAAACATTGAAAGACACATAAGTAAACATTATTGTTTTACAAAGGATGTTTACATTTCACTTTAAAGTTTTTTAATATTTGCTTAAAACAGTCGACGTCCCTTCGCACTTGAAAATGTTTGTAGTATCAAATATGATTACAACATTTTAGCATTATGTTTGTGTTCAATTACAGTAAGTGTGGTTATCCTAAACATTCCTGCCACTTCATTTTACACACCATAACATTGTTAAGCCTTTTTTTATACATACTACAATAACTTCGTACTGTGGCATTAATACAGTGATAATATCGTACCGTGAGATTTGATAATGTTACATCCCTAAAACAGACTGTAAAGTGATGCCAGCCAAAATAAGCCCTTTACTTATTACTTATACACTAAAAAATACTGTGTTATTTTGATAATTTGATTTGATTTTGATCATTTATGAGTTGCTTTTGTGTTCGGTTAAATTTTGGAGTTATTTTTTATGAAGAGCAATCATTTTTTGGGTTATAAGGGTATTATTTTAACTAAATTTCTGGGTTTTTAAAATTATGAACCATTTCTGGGTTGTTTTTCAACAACTAATGCATTTTTGGTTAAATAACTACACGCAAAAGTTGGGTTGAAAAAAATGTACCCAAAATGTTGAGTTAAATAACTCAAATAAGGGGTTCTTCCTTTTCTGAACCAGCAGTTGGGTTAAAATTGGGTTATGTTTTAGCCCAACATTTTTTTAGTATGTACACTATATTTAGAGTAAAAAAACCCTCAGTAACACTTTACAATCCTGTGTGAAATGATTAGCGACACTGCTCTGGTTATGGGTGCATGTTATCACAATGATTTACACACCCAATCCTTGCCAATCAGTTGGGATGGTGCAACAGGGGCATGGGAAAATCCACATGCTCAACCATCGTTAGCCCAGGCAAACAGAAAAACCACCTATCATACTTTTTCACAAATATAAATGTCAGTGTATCATGTGCTTTGTTTCAATCTGTCAATGACTGCACAGTTGTGCTATTGTAATACTTATTGTTACTGAAGACAACATGTGAAAATTGGGATGCAGTGGAAGAAATCACACTTAAAGTGGTAAAGTAAAATTACCGTCCAATTATTAACAGTCTGTTAAAAAGCAAGTTTCAAGGAATTAGCGGTATATTTTTCTATAATACGCTTTCTGGTCTAATGGTCAATGGTAGGGCTGCACAATTAATGCAAATTTCATCGTGATCACGATTTTGGCCGCTACGATTAAATGAGAGTGACCGTCGGCGATGCTAACATTTAAAAAAAAAAGCTCCACTGCAAATCCATTCTAACACTTTTACAACCAACAGTCAGTCAACCGCCAGGGGACGACTGAAAGACGGTGGACTCGTGAGAGTGAGTAAGAGTGAATAAGAACAAAGGGTGACTGACAGTTGATTAGCTGGTTTTCCTTCCTACAGCTCCCGAAAATATTGGGAACAAATATAAATGCATTAATACATTGGTGCCCACCCCTCTCGTACGGTGACCTACAGGATGCCAAGAGATACAAATTTTAACCCCGGAACATTGCAGCACGTCTTCTTTCTCGAAGAAAAATAGTTTAAATAATTTTTGTTTCATCTGACCAAAATATGATGTCAGATGAAAACAAAATTGAGCTGTTTGGCCACAATGCTCAGCAATATTCCGTCAGTCTACCCCAGGGCAGCTGTGGCTATGAAAGTAGCTTACCACCACCAGGTGTGAATGAATGATGGGTTTTTAACATGTAAAGCGACTTTGGGTACTTAGAAAAGCGCTATATAAATCCAAGGTATTATTATTATTATAATATGTTTGGAGGAGAAAAGGTAAGGCCTTTAATCCCAGGAACACCATGCCTACCTTCAAGCATGGTGGTGGTAGTATTATGCTCTGGGCCTGTTTTGCTGCCAATGGAACTGGTGCTTTACAGAGAGTAAATGGGACAATGAAAAAGGACGATTACCTCCAAATTCTTCAGGACAACCTAAAATCATCAGCCCGTAGGTTGGGTCTTGGGCGCAGTTGGGTGTTCCAACAAGACAATGACCCCAAACACACGTCAAAATGGGTAATGGAATGGCTAAATCAGGCTAGAATTAAGGTTTTAGAATGCCCTTCCCAAAGTCCTGACTTAAACACCATTGATAACATATGGACAATGCTGAAGAAACAAGTCCATGTCAGAAAACCAACAAATTTAGCTGAACTGCACCAATTTTGTCAAGAGGAGTGGTCAAGAAATTCAACCAGAAGCTTGCCAGAAGCTTGTGGATGGCTACCAAAAGCGCCTTATTGCAGTGAAACTTGCCAAGGGACATGTAACCAAATATTAACATTGCTGTATGTATACTTTTGACCCAGCAGATTTGGTCACATTTTCAGTAGACCAATAATAAATTCATAAAAGAACCAAACTTCATGAATGTTTTTTGTGACCAACAAGTATGTGCTCCAATCACTCTATGACAAAAAAATAACAGTTGTAGAAATTATTGGAAACTCAAGACAGCCATGACATTATATTCTATACAAGTGTTTGTAAACTTTTGACCACAACTGTATATGTGCATGCTTTGGAGCCCCTGCCTCAAAAGAAAATAATGTTTGCCTTAGTGCCCTTCCAACTTGCCTCGGTGCCCTAAAATATGAGCCCTCCTTTAAGGCAACACTTGCCTTGACCTTAAAAAGTTCAAATTCGAGGCCTGGAAGTCAAGTGTCGGATTACAAGCAATAAACCAACAAACCTCACAACAGGTTGCAAGGCAAAGCTGCGTTGGTGTGCACATTTAAACAAATGATCAGGTTTGGCGACACGTTAAGCAATAAAACCACTTCCCTTATTTCCTCAAACGCCATTGTTTGCCCGCAACGTGAAGCAAATAATCCACCACCGGCACAAAGCCCCGACCAACAGCTACAAAAGCGAGGGTGCCCAAAGTACAGACTACCGTAACATCAACCGTGCACCGAAGGGTCCCCATATCCATCCACCTCTAAAAGACACGCATAAATAGGGGATGTAATAACGTTTTATTTGGCAAAGACATGTCCTATATACTGTGAGCAGTATACTGTTCCTTGTAAAATGTGCCTTTTGTGCATAATCTAATTTTTTCACTTGTTTGCACTTTATTACCACACTCTGCAATGACATATTTATTTTTAGTTAGTCCTTTGTCTTTCGTAAATGTTATATTAGAACGGATTAATTCTTTTTAATTTTGAAATGAAAGTTCAAATACTGTTTCTTTAAAATACAAAGTGCAATACAAATATGTTTTACATAGCATAGTAAATAATCATGATCAATAATCTTAATTGTAATATTGATAAATATAATCGTGATTATTATTTTAGCCATAATCGTGCAGCAGTAGTCAACAGCTACTGCATAATTTATACTACCAACATAAATACAGAGCCTGAGCAGTGCAATTATGCTGTCAAAAGATACTAAAATACAGTGTTCTAAAGATAGGTGGCTTAAAAGAAATGATACCTAGTCATTACAAGTTCTAGCCATATGTAAGACGAATAAGTCCTCCCTGCAAACCTAATCATCATATGACAACGTTGCAACTCTCTGTCAAATGCCTTTTTATAGCCAGTCATCCTTGTGCAAACCCAAATGTTTCCTGGTGGCAGAACACACAAAAATACCGTTAAGTCTTAGTTCTGTAAAAAATGTTCCACCAGCTTGCATTGCAACATTTACACAGTAAAAGCAGAGAGGATTGAAACAGCCCAAATGTACACTCTTAAACAACAAGATCAGAACAAACAAATGTGTTAGTAACTGATATGAATTGGAAGAGGTGTAGAATGAAATAATCTTTGTTTCTTCCTACTCCTTTTCGAACATGTTGTAAAGAGAAATTAACATATTTAACTATTATATGATGTGTCATATTGTATCTGTTTACAAGTTCAAAATAAATTCAACCATAACCATTAAACCATAGTGCTCAATTCTATCTAGTCAAAAGTAATCATGACCAAGTTACACATGAAAATACATCAGCAGAAATTTTACTAAATAATATCGCAACTTAATTCAACTGAGCGTATACATTATTGAGATATCAAATAATGCACCAGAATGGGAGAGATCAGCTTACCTTTCACCTGAATAGGAGCACACAACACATCTGAAAGCCTTTGTCGAAGCCGCCTGTCTCACCTGCAAAGATGCACAAATACAAAAAAGGCTTCGCTTAGACTCAAAAGTACTAGCAGCATTGACTTCAGTTCCTCTATTCCATACTCCTCCTGGTCACACCACCTCGCTAAGGAGGGTGGAGCCTCACCCCACCCACCTCGGACTAAGTCCTAAGGGAGGGTCTCTAGGTGTCTGTTTACCACACACGCATGCACGCACACACACACACACACACACACACACACACACACACACACACACACACACACACACACACACACACACACACACACACACACACACACACACACACACACACACACACACACACACACACACACACACACACACACACACACACACACACACACACACACACACACACACACACACACACACTAGTACTAAACTAATTATGTAAAGCTACAGATAAAATACAACTAAAAACAATTGCTGACTTATCCCATTCAAGACGGGTCACGGAGGGTAACGCTTCAACTTGAGACACCGACACCACTCTGTGCAACTTTAATTAACAGGAAGAGTATACAAATATGTTTTATATTTGTTTCTGCTTACCACAATAACTAGTAAGAACTCAATCAGGCAGCGGTAGAATGACCACTTTTCCCATTTAATCACACAAAGCGGCGGTGTAATTATAGAAAGGATGCCGCGTTCTGCAATCTTTTGACAAATATGCTGATATTGCTGCCTCCTTAGCAGCAGAACATTCTGTGCCACACGTTTTATTGCATCTCGTTCACAATGGCAAGCCCTACTAACATGCTGGCCTTGTACAGACTGTAAACGGAGCTGGAAATACAATTTTCGAAATTATGCATTTAAAGGTTACTTTTATTATCTATTCAATATTGTATTTTATCTTTTTTAATTAACAAATTTGAAGCGCAAAACAAATACCACATTATTATTGTTGTATGCATAGATTCCTATGCACAGGAAATCCCGTGAAGTGCATAAACGTAGTTTAACCTCTTTTAGCAGAAACATTCTGATTGTGTAATAAAAGGGTTGATCGAGTTTAAAAATGTTCCCTGAATAGACAAAATACACATTTGCAATGTACTCATATATTCAGTCTTAATTTAACAAAAACTGGTCTTGAGATTTGAAGCAACAAATATTTCTGCACTGATTTTGTATACACTGAATTTTAACAAACTGAATTTTTAAACACACAAATGTTTATTAAATGAAATTGAGGTAAACAAAGTTCAGACACATAATTGCTGTGTCAAAAATAAAGCTTTTGCAATAAAGACACAAATTAACCTCACTAAGAGAGATTCCAACAAAAGCTTGGGAAAAAAGCTTTTGGGACAAAGATAAAAGAGAATTGAGGGATAAAATAGAACAACATTAAAACAGTGTGCATGTGAAAAGCATTATGACAAAGCACACTGCTATATTTGCAACTTTGCATAACTATTGTCTTGTCCTATCCTCTCTTTTTTCACCAATGTATATTAAACAAAAGACAGGCGCAAAATCTATTTCAAAGCACAATTCTTGAATATTTGTTGAATAATTGTTGTCTCCTGATTATCCAAAATAATCAGTGAGAAAACTTGACAGCTTGGTTTCATTTTTGTAAATGCCTTTAGTGATCATTCACTTTGATCCCTACATGACATCAGAGTAAATAAATGTATTTGTACACTGTTTTTCAAATGAAATAAACACTGTTATTTCCAACATTTGAAATTTGATGTAGTACTGTATTAACATTACTATTTTCTACAGCTGTGATTACAAACAATGATCAGTAAAGCTCCAGTGTTGGTCATAACTCTGGTAACGAGCTCATCTAAGATGGACTGATGCAAAGTGGAAAAGTGTTCTGTGGTCTGACGAGTCCACATTTCAAATTGTTTTTGGAAACTGTGGACGTCCTGTCCTCCTGACCAAAGCGGAAAAAAACTATCCGGACTGTTATACGCGCAAAGTTCAAAAGCCAGCATCTGTGATGGTATGTAAGGGGGTGTATTAGTGCCCGAGGCATGGGTAACTTACACATCTGTGAAGGCACCATTAATGCTGAAAGGTACATACAGGTTTTGGAGCAACATATGTCGCCATCCAAGCAATGTCTTTTTCATGGACGCCCCTGCTTATTTTCAGCAAGACAATGCCAAGCCACATTCTGCACGTGTTATAACAGCATGGCTTTGTAGTAAAACAGTGCGGGTACTAGACTTGCCTGCCTCTAGTCCAGACTTGTCTCTCATTGAAAAAGTGTGGCGCATTATGAAGCCTAAAATACCACAACGGAGACCCCGGACTATTACCCCTAGTGCTATTACCTGACATGCAGCCCTGTATCATCAAATTTGCATGTTTTCTTCAGACAGTCGTCTTTATAAATTTCATTGGAATAGCACCAAACAAAAAGTTGCAGCAACATCACCGTGCCCAATGCAGAATCACAATTCATCACTGAATATGACTTTCATACAGCCAGTCATAGTCCACGATTGCTTTTCTTTAGCCCATTGGAACCTTGTTTTTTCTGTACAGATGTCCAGCCAAAAAAATAATAATTTTTTTTATTATTCCGCCGCAAAAGTTAGGCACGCCCTACATCCCAAAGTTTTCATCTGATCGGAACCGTTTTAGTATAAAAACGTTCGGCTCGACCAGGACTCGTGAGCTCCCTAAAAAAATGTAAAAATACACTACCGTTCAAAAGTTTGGGGTCACCCAAACAATTTTGTGGAATAGCCTTCATTTCTAAGAACAAGAATAGACTGTCGAGTTTCAGATGAAAGTTCTCTTTTTCTGGCCATTTTGAGCGTTTAATTGACCCCACAAATGTGATGCTCCAGAAACTCAATCTGCTCAAAGGAAGGTCAGTTTTGTAGCTTCTGTAACGAGCTAAACTGTTTTCAGATGTGTGAACATGATTGCACAAGGGTTTTCTAATCATCAATTAGCCTTCTGAGCCAATGAGCAAACACATTGTACCATTAGAACACTGGAGTGATAGTTGCTGGAAATGGGCCTCTATACACCTATGTAGATATTGCACCAAAAACCAGACATTTGCAGCTAGAATAGTCATTTACCACAATAGCAATGTATAGAGTGTGTTTCTTTAAAGTTAAGACTAGTTTAAAGTTATCTTCATTGAAAAGTACAGTGCTTTTCCTTCAAAAATAAGGACATTTCAATGTGACCCCAAACTTTTGAACGGTAGTGTATACATCCCAGATAATCCAGGACATTTTTCCATTTAAAATGAATGGATAATTTTTCAAACTTGCACAATTCCCACATTTCTCAACCGATTCGAACCGTTCCACCATCCACACACTCCACTCACCTTGGACAATCATACTACCATTTTCTAAGCTCAAAAGAATTCCAGGAATTCCCGGTTTTCCAAAGCCCTATTTTCACCTCTTCCTGAAAAGTTTTTACAGTCCACGTTTTTCAACCGTTTTTGACCATACCACCAAAAGATTCCTCTTAGTTGGGACAACAAAAGTCATATTTTTTCCTACAAAATGCTGGTTTTCCAAAAATTCCATAATACCAATTCAAATTCAAACTGTTACTACGTCAACATTTTTCAACCGTTTCGAAAGATTCTAACACCAACCCATTCAAATAATCTAGTATTATGGTATTATATATATTTCTAAAATGTCCAGTTTTCCCAAAATTCCCATTCAAATGGATGGACATATTCATAGTTCTACAATGCCCAAAATTCTCAGAATTTTGTGCCATTCTTTAGCCGAAATTTCAAATTGTAGTTTGTTTTGCTGTGCATAAACTGTTTAAGACATAATGCTTTAAGCTTTCCGCCTTGACCCTTTGATGTTTTCATTGGTCAGTATACTTGACTTTTACAAATGTTTCATTGTGTTTGTACTTCGGCCAGATTTTAGACATAGCTGACCATGAACAATCAATATATTTTGCAACATTGTGTGATGATCTACATTCTTAAAGAAGTTTGATAATCCTCTCCTTTGTTTTAATTGCATCTCTCGTGTTGGAGTCATGATTTATGTCAATCCACTTGATGAAAAAGCTCTCCAAGGTGTGAACACTCCTTTTTAACTGCAGACTAATGAACAGATTTAATCTGATGCAGGTGTAATCTTTAGAAATGAAGATTTTAGTCCACAACTTCTTTCTTCGGAATTGAGTGGTAACATAATGTTTTACTCTGCTTCATCTAAAAATTCAACTGTTACTAACTACCACAATGTATATTCTTGATTTAATTTATTGTGTCTAAAAGCCAAAAAGTTTCCATTTGAAATGACTATAGTTTTGTGTCATGTATGTTATCTACTTTTATTCAACACAATTTAAGAACTGCATGAACATCATCCAAGTCTGGTGATTCCATATGTTTTTTCCAGGGGTTATATAGTAGTGAAATTGTCTGTGCACAGTATGCCCAGAAAGCAGCAGCCAGCTGCCAAAGCGCAGCAATGACCCTCCAAACCGGGCTTAACAGACTGATGTCAAGCCATGACGTAATTGAGCCTCTCAGGAACATCGCTTTCATAATACAACAGTCTGTTAAAAAGTATGTCAAGAAAGTACAACAAATTAAGCCTGGCTAATATTTTTTAATGAGAGCAGATTCATTAAAATCAACAACTCATTATCAGTCATTGCCACATATTGCCATATATATGTAGGCTGTATCAGTCCTTAACCATAATAATCCATCAACTGGCTGTCCTATCAGTGTCTACTTACAACTGAGTAAATAAATAAATACAAATAAATGCAATTTATATACTGGTACTAAATCTATTTCCTAAGTCACGCGATTTTAATAAATCAACTTTTTCTTGCTACTTAAAGGCCTACTGAAATGAATTTTTTTTATTTAAACGGGGATAGCAGATCTATTCTATGTGTCATACTTGATCATTTCGCGATATTGCCATATTTTTGCTGAAAGGATTTAGTATAGAACAACGACGATAACGATTGCAACTTTTGGTATCTGATAAAAAAAAGGCTTGCACCTACCGGAAGTAGCGTGACGTAGTCAGTTGAACATATACGCAAAGTTCCCTATTGTTTACAATGATGGCCGCATGAAGTGAGAGAGATTCGGACCGAGAAAGCGACAATTTCCCCATTAATTTGAGCGAGGATGAAAGATTTGTGGATGAGTAAAGTGCAAGTGAAGGACTAGTGGGGAGTTGAAGCTATTCAGATAGGGAAGATGCTGTGAGAGCCGGGGGTGACCTGATATTCAGCTGGGAATGACTACAACAGTAAATAAACACAAGACATATATATACTCTATTAGCCACAACACAACCAGGCTTATATTTAATATGCCACAAATTAATCCTGCATAAAAACACCTGCGTGTTTGTTATGCTAGCTCCTAGCTCCTCTGCTAGCTCCTAGCTCCATAGAACACGCCAATACAATTCAAACACCTGATCAACACACACAATCACTCAGCCCAAAAGACCGTTTACCTAACCCAAGGTTCATAAAGCTTATATATTTTTAAAAAGTTACGTACGTGACGCGCACATACGGTCAAGTTATCGAATGTTTAGCAGCCAAGGCTGCATACTCACGGTACCTGATATTCAGCTGGGAATGACTACAACAGTAAATAAACACAAGACATATATATACTCTATTAGCCACAACACAACCAGGCTTATATTTAATATGCCACAAATTAATCCTGCATAATAACACCTGCGTGTTTGTTATGCTAGCTCCTAGCTCCTCTGCTAGCTCCTAGCTCCATAGAACACGCCAATACAATTCAAACACCTGATCAACACACAATCACTCAGCCCAAAAGACCGTTCACCTAACCCAAGGTTCATAAAGCTTATATATTTTTAAAAAGTTACGTACGTGACGCGCACGTACGGTACGGTACGTGTTATGCTAGCTCCTAGCTCCTCTGCTAGCTCCTAGCTCCATAGAACACGCCAATACAATTCAAACACATGATCAACACACACAATCACTCAGCCCAAAAGACCGTTCACCTAACCCAAGGTTCATAAAGCTTATATATTTTAAAAAAGTTACGTACATACGCAAAAAAAAGCCAAAGCTGCATACTCACAGTAGCACATCTGCGTCTTTGTCATCCAAATCAAAGTAATCCTGGTAAGAGTCTGTGTTGTCCCAGTTCTCTACAGGCGTCTGTGTATCCAAATCAAAAGTCCTCCTGGTTAGAGTCTCTGTTATCCGAGTTCTTCCATCTTGACTGCATCTTTCGGGAATGTAAACAAAGAAGCGCCGGCTGTGTACTGTTGTGGCTGACTACGTTCGAAAAATACGTCCATTTCGCACCGACAACTTTCTTCTTTGCTTGCTCGGCTTCCTTCTCTATAATGCAATGAACATGATTGAAACAGATTCACGAACACAGATGTCCAGAATACTGTGGAATTATGAAATGAAAACAGAGCTTTTTCGTATCGGCTTCAATGTGGAAGGCATACCCGTGTTCGCCGGGCTACGTCACACGCATACGTCATCCTCAGAGGCGTTTCGAACCGGAAGTTTAGCGGCAAATTTAAAATGTCACTTTATAAGTTAACCCGGCCGTATTGGCATGTGTTATAATGTTAAGATTTCATCATTGATATATAAACTATCAGACTGCGTGGTCGGTAGTAGTGGGTTTCAGTAGGCCTTTAAAATACATTGGACATATATTTTACTTCCCAAAATATTCAAACAATATGATTATTGTATGACGATGCTTTCCAACCCCCCAAAACCCAGAGAGGCACAAGCGGTAGAAAATGGATGAATGGATAGATTGATGGATGGATGGACAATAATGTGAGTAGACCTGGGCCGATATTCAATAAGTCTTTTAATCGAACGATAAATTAAAATGAACTCCATATTTTGGCCAGCCTCCATAAATCGCCATGTGCATACATTGTTATGGCTGAAAGAGAAGCCACTCTTTGCATCGGTTACAACAGCTGTGGCCGTTTTTACTAAATGCACATTAAAGGCCTACTGAAACCCACTACTACCGACCACGCAGTCTGATAGTTTATATATCAATGATGAAATCTTAACATTGCAACACATGCCAATACGGCCAGGTTAACTTATAAAGTGCATTTTTAAATCTCCCGCGAAACTTCCGAATGAAAACGTCTATGTATGATGACGTATGCGCGTGACGTCAATGGTTGAAACGGAAGTAGTTGGACACCATTGTATCCAATACAAAAAGCTCTGTTTTCATCGCAAAATTCCACAGTATTCTGGACATCTGTGTTGGTGAATATTTTGCAATTTGTTTAATGAACAATGAAGACTGCAAAGAAGAAAGCTGTAGGTGGGATCGGTGTATTAGCGGCTGGCTGCAGCAACACAACCAGGAGGACTTTGAGATGGATAGCAGACGCGCTATCCGACGCTAGCCGCTGACCGCATCAATGATCGGGTGAAGTCCTTCGTCGCTCCGTCGATCGCTAGAACGCAGGTGAGCACGGGTGTTGATGAGCAGATGAGGGCTGGCTGGCGTAGGTGGATAGCTAATGTTTTTAGCATAGCTCTGTGAGGTCCCGCAGCTAAGTTAGCTTCAATGGCGTCGTTAACAACAGCATTGTTAAGCTTCGCCAGGCTGGAAAGCATTAACCGTGTAGTTACAGGTCCATGGTTTAATAGTATTGTTGATTTTCTGTCTATCCTTCCAGTCAGGGGTTTATTTCTTTTGTTTCTATCTGCAGTTAAGCCCGATGCTATCACGTTAGCTCCGTAGCTAAAGTGCTTCGCCGATGTATTGTCGTGGAGATAAAAGTCACTGTGAATGTCCATTTCGCGTTCTCGACTCTCATTTTCAAGAGGATATAGTATCCGAGGTGGTTTAAAATACAAATCCGTGATCCACAATAGAAAAAGGAGAGAGTGTGGAATCCAGTGAACCCTTGTACCTAAGTTACGGTCATAGCGAAAAAAGATACGTCCTGCACTGCACTCTAGTCCTTCACTCTCACGTTCCTCATCCACGAATCTTTCATCCTCGCTCAAATTAATGGGGTAATCGTCGCTTTCTCGGTCCGAATCGCTCTCGCTGCTGGTGTAAACAATGGGGAAATGTGAGGAGCCCTTCAACCTGTGACGTCACGCTACTTCCGGTACAGGCAAGGCTTTTTTATCAGCGACCAAAACTTTATCGTCGATGTTCTCTACTAAATCCTTTCAGCAAAAATATGGCAATATCGCGAAATGATCAAGTATGACACATAGAATGGATCTGCTATCCCTGTTTAAATAAAAAAAATTCATTTCAGTAGGCCTTTAACAGTAATAATAATAACTTATGTAAAAACTCACAACGGTTAGTATTACAGTATTAAATCAAAATGATCAAAAACCGTGATTGATAACCATAGCGTTAGCTATCTAGCTAGCTTAAATGCTAACATGAAAACACAAGACATTAACGTCATACTCCCTTGAGAAAAGTCATACCCCAATGTAAACATATACACCGGTAATCACATTATTGTATAAACCACCAAGACACAGTATTCACATTGAACATAATAGATACTGTATATACTCCACAGTGTCCAGTTGAGACAGGTGGAGGTGTGTTAAACAGGAAGTGAACTCCCGTGACGTCACAAACCGGAAGTGAAACGAAGTGATCACCCAATTTGTATGTATTAAAAAAAACATTCTAAAACACAATGTGTTGGTTTCTTGTTTTTAATAGGATTAAATTGTGGCTATTGATGGTAAGAGTGGTCAGTTGCTCTTTCAAGGCACCAGTACCCGTGTAAGAAGTTTCATGTTGGAACTGGTCTAAAAAATACACCCAAGGCACCCTGCTGTCTAGAAACAAACCTTAAGGGTTATAAGGTTATTTGCACAGCCTAAGAACATTGTAAGAACATGTAACAATGTTACATGAGTAACACTAACAATTAGGTACTTTTTTTCAAATGTTCCCATTTGAAAAAAAACAATATCAAAATTCTAACAGTTTCTAACCAGAGTGAACACAACTTTAGAAGTAGCATTGTACATATTTTGAAGTTTAAAAATGCTGAATGACATCTTTATCATTTCAGTCCAACTGGTTTCTCATTAAAATGAGTAATTAGTAACTAACATCTCACAAGATATTTGGTTCACTGCGGTTAGTGAAATGTATAATTGTAACTAATTTTCGACAGAAGTGTCTGTCAAATGCTAATGTCACGGAATATCTCTGAAAAGATGACAAATTTGGTGAACAAAGATGATAAAAATCCCTAACTTATACTGTATGTTTACACAATCCAAAGCCTAAGTAGAGTAGAACGTCAACTCACAAGCTCAATTGGTTCTCTCACCAAAACACACCAAAATAAATGTCACCCATTGAATTTATCCAAATCAATTTAATTAGTAGCTCCCCCAAATTACCAAAATTTTAACATTCAACATGCATTTTTAAAAAGAAAATAAAACTTTTAGATAAGATACAGTATTCAGGGTTTTCCCCAGATTGCCAATATAGTTTTGGCAGTGGGGGTCTGACTATGCTAAAAAAAAATGTATAGATACATTTAAAAACAAATCTTTGTCCCTATTATAGTATTATTATAGGTGTATAGTCAATATATTGCTAGAGAGTAAGACCTGATGTTGTGGGATGGATTTTACAGGGTTAATTCTAAAGAAGTGAGGAGGCTTGTAACTCAAATTGTTGCTTGCAACTTAAAGCTTAAAAAAGTAGAGACAGCTTGTATCTCAAAATACTCGTTGCTGGAGTACTTCTAAGTTGAGGTACTTGTAGTAAAGTGCATGGCGTAGTTGCTGTGTTTTTCTTTGTGCAGACAGCACAGTCAACCCTAGACTAACACCCTCCCACCACCACATCCCACCTCCCCGGATTGTAAATAATCAAATGTAAATAATTAAATGTATATACTTGTTCTTATGCTTTCTGAGCTCTCTATGTTCACTGCTCGCTGTACATATCCTACGAAGTCAGACCGACACTGTTACAATGTCCATTTCTCAGATGATATAATTGTTGATGACTGAAGTGCTGATAGCAACCAAACCTAACCCCCCCCCCCCCCGCCCCAACCCCCTCCACATCCAACCCCCCAGATTGTAAATAATGTAAATAATTCAATGTATATACTCTGATGATTAACTTGTGTGATGACTGTATTATGCTGATAGTATATATTTGTACCATGAATTGATTAACGTGTACCCTGATTTAAACAAGTTGAAAAACTTATTCAGGTGTACTATTTAGTGGTCAATTGTACGGAATATGTACTGTACTGTGCAATCTACTAATAAAAGTTTCAATCAATCAGTCTACCAAGTCAAATTCCTTGTGTGTTACATTTACTTAGTCAATACACTTGATTCTGATACAGTATATCAGATGTGTTCCCTTGTATTTTTCATTATGCTCCTTTGAAAGTAAAGCACTGTTGAGTATATTCACACAATACACTATGTTAAATAATATATTGACTTCTCTGTGGAAAATGTGACATTTTGAAGGAGTGTTTCATGTTTTGGATGGACAGCTTACAGCTGTTAAATGGCTTTAAGCAAATACTTCACTAGCTAAGGGAGCAAAGGGAATCTTAGCACAATAGAGTTCGCTAAAAGTGTGTGACTCTGGGGACAGAGAGACACAAGGGGACAGAGAGCCACAAGATGGAATAGTATTAAGCTGTATATAGAGGATGGGGGGGGGGGGGCAGTTTAAGTCCTTAGGGAAGACCTCTGAGCACATAAACAACTTTTTAGGGGAACAGCTGCAGAGCAAAATGACTATTGAAAGTTACATTTTCAAGAGCGGGTGGTTTTATGGAGCTTTTTTCGGAGGGTGCACTAAAGTGTAATGTTCATATTTTGTAAAAGGTTCCAAGTTTTCTGGAAAAAAATAGTTTGTGCCAAAGGACTGTGTTCAGGCACTAATCCAGGTGTGACCATACACGTCTCACAAGACGAAACGATACGAGATACTGGGTTCAGGAGATTGACACAGGGGATTGTCAGTGAGATCATCCGGGCACTCATCACAACGGCAGTCATACTGGATAGGTGTCGTTTTCGCATGGCTAATAAGTCTTTATTACGCTATCGGCTAGGAATAGATTCTATTTTGGGAAAGTGGTAACGATTGACAATATAGATTCCTATGTCATGGAAAAAAGAAATCGAGGAACAAAATCCAACTCTGGGCATCAGCCACCTACAGATATTGCCAACTTCTGTACACTGCTGTTGGAATTTGAATTTTCCTGAAGGAATCAATAAAGTACTATCTATCTATCTTCTAGATCTTCCTGGCATAAATGATAATTAATTACACATTAGTGACCGCATGTACCGTAATTTTCGGAGTATAAGTCGCCCCGGAGAATAAGTCGCACCGGCCAAAAATGCACAATAAAGAAGGGAAAAACCATATATAAGTCGCACTGGAGTATAAGTCGCAAGAATTTGAAAGGCAACTTAAAATAAATAAAGAATAGTGAACAACAGGCTGAATAAGTGTATGTTATATGACGCATAAATAACCAACTGAGAACGTGCCTGGTATGTTAACGTAACATATTATGGTAAGAGTCATTCAAATAACTATAACATATAGAACATGCTATACATTTACCAAACAATCTGTCACTCCTAATCGCTAAATCCGATGAAATCTTATACGTCTAGTTTCTTACGTGAATGAGCTAAATAATATTATTTGATATTTTACGGTAATGTGTTAATAATTTCACACATAAATGGCTCCTGAGTATAAGTCACACCCCCGGCCAAACTATGAAAAAAACTGCAACGTATAGTCCAAAAAATACGGTACTGGTAGCTTGTAATAGAAATAGAAATATTAAAATAAATTCTGGTCCATTTTATACTATCAAGCATTGTATGCTGATACCTGCACAAACATCATAAATGCTGCAGTTGTGAGGTATGTACAGGAAGTGAAAGGAACAGTAACCCAGAAGCAGTGGTGCAGCATAAGGATACAATTGACAATAAAAGGAAAAAACACACAGGTTCTCTTAATTGGACAACAGTTATGGCGACGAGGATGCGACCAAAGTAACGAAGTTTGAAGAAGATACGAAAAAAGAAAAATTCTTGAAAATAATAAAAGAAAAGTCAAATATAATATCCAATTTCTTTAAAAAATAACTTTTGCTATGCTCAAATCATTCTTTAGCTATCAAAAACAAAAGAGAACAAAATGTGGAATAAAGTTCCCTGGTTTTAGAGGACATGTTTAAACATCAGCAACAACAACAAAATAATTGACCTTTAACAATGGTGTTTTTATAGGTAAACATTGTTGTAGGACATACAGCATATGGCCCCATTCCTGGGTGAATCTTGTGCGAGAGGAAGAGGGGGGTTAATAATTTTGCAGTGCAGTCTGCTGAAAATTATGAAAAGCGCCACTCTGCATTGCAACTGACGCTGTGGTCAAAGTTTGAATTGCCATATAACACATTTGAAGATATTTAACACTCTACTGGCATTTGGTGGCTAAAGTGGACAGTGCAGCCCCCCAATTCGTCACGTTTCATGTGTCAGGTGAACCTTGACGAATGGGGCCATTTGAATTCCCTTCCTACTGTACACACAAAGACTTTAGCCAGGAACACCAACCTGCCAACTGCTTCTGAAAATTACTTTAAAAAAGTAATTCATTCTAGTTACTCGTTACTTTACCAAAAAAAGTAATCTAATTACTAATGGAATTACTCTTTAATAAATGTGATTAATTACAAGGTAAAGTAAATAATGTATTCCCTAAAAAAACCCCGTCTAATATCTGGCATAATGCAGTTGAGATAAGTTTTATATATACGAGAGCAGTGTGTGCGTCTGTGTGTACCTTTAAAATACAGTGCCTGTTGCCCGGTGACGTGTGATGTCAGCGAGTTGACGCTCAGTCTGAGTCTCACGGGCATTTAATTAGCTTGAGCTGTTTTTGTTAGCTCAGCAGGCTAGCAGCGGCAGTTTATCGGCTCTGACGGCAGATCTTTTGAATCTTTCACTGGTTTGTGTCACCGCTGCTTGAGAAATAGATTGAATGTGCTTCCATTGCTGTACGGTCTTGCAAAAAAAACGGGGTATTGTTTGGATGGCACGTTAGTCCCTTTAATAATTGATTTGTTGTTCAATATTCCCTCCAACCTTTGTAGTTACTAGCGCACAGCACAGTTTGTGTCAAAATTTAAGGTAGTGAAAAAAACAGTCTTTTACGGCCAGTTCCTCCACCTAAGACTTTGTTTGTTCTGTGTTGGAAAACTGAGTTAGCAGAACTGCAGCCCCACTCTTCTCTGTGCATGGCGTCGGAAGGAGGGACACACAGAGTTTTCAGTGCGCACAGATTGATCAGTGACACTTACGTGTCAATTACTTGTCCATTTGGTTATGGTTATCGTTAAAGCGTATTTCAAACATGCTATACAGAAGTTAGTCGCGTCATCTTAGAAGCCGCACGGTTCAAAATATAGGAAAAAGGAGCGACTTATAGTCTGAAATCTACGGTAATCAATTCCGCTGGTAATAAAAGCATGCTAGTTTCGAAAAAGTCACCACTTCGAAGCTGGCTTCATGTAACAATTGCACACTATACATAGAGGTTGTTCCTGCTAGAGGAACATGTCTACATTAGAGGTGGGAATCTTTGGGCACCTCATGATTGAATTTCGATTAAGATTCAATTAAAAAACGATTACTGATGCATCTTTGATTTATGTTTATTGATGCAGTTTTACATTTCATTTCGTTTCACTAAATAAGCATTTATCACTTGCAACTTAAAAAAATGTTTTCATTTAGAACAAAAAACAGTTAAATTACTTACCAAATGTATTAAATTAATGAAAGTGTGTGCAAAACTTAACCATAAGTGCCCAATAATAAAGGAGCTGGTTGGATCTCTTGGCTTGCTGAAGTCAGCCAAATTTTAGAACCACCTGCATTACTTTGTTTACAATAAATAAATAGATTATCGATATTTGAAGTTTACCAATCTATTCTATAATTGTCCATGTCCGAATTGCTATGCATCTAAAAATCGATTATTTCTCCTACCTCCAGTTCACATGTTGGAAAATAATAACAAAATGCATTTAGACAGTGTGGACACCCCAGTTTGCGTAGGCTGTACTTGGCGGAATGCGTGGTTAGCATAGCTTGCTTTGACTCTGAGCGGCCAGCGAGCCACGGTACACCGGAGAGCATGAACAAGTCAGTTAATGTAGGCTGTACTCGGTCGTGCACCAGAGAGCGGCCCAGTTAGCGATTTTATAGGGAAATCTGAAAAAAATACCACTTTGGGTAGAAAAATAGAGGAAATCCGCTAAATAGCAGACATCTGGGATGCCTGTTAATGATGGCTGGGAAGTCAAAAGAACTATACCAAACACCGCCAACTTTCGTTGGAGCATTTAGCAGTGAACCCCTATCTGCCAGCTGTTTTAAACCTAAATGCCGATTTGTTTCGTGCGGTTAATTTGCATTACCACATCCAATCTAACGACCGTCTTCAAATTTGTTGTATGGTGTCACACGAAAAATGACTGGACAAGTAAACATTGTCACAATCAATGCAGGTGCACTTTCAAGTCCCTTATAACTTTGCATACATGAGCTTTTAACTGTCACGTTTTCCACAAATAAAAACTCAACTGAAAAATTATAAAATTTAAAATTAAGCAAGCATAATTGAATATTACTCTTTTGAGGAGCTTGCTGCGTCTTCTACATCGCTGATATTGCAGCTATCCAGTGTATATAAATAAGGATGTAACAGTATTATTAATACCATAGTATTTTGGTTTTAAAGTATTCTCAATAATACGGTGACATATGACAGTATCAAACGAAAACTTGGCGAGTGTAGTTTTTTGGGGTGTTTTATCGTTGGCCGGGTCTGTAAATAAACGATATCTCCCACAATCCTATGCGCAGCGTAGGAACGGAAAGGTAGAGGCGTGGAACGCCGTAAGCAGAGAGTGAAGTGTGTTTGTACTCGTCGTGGATAAAAGGAATTGGTATTTTTTGGGCATTAAATCTGTCCATAAATGGTTGAGTTGTGTTGCTAACAAACAGACAAACAAGCCCAAGCCAAAACGTAGAGGTAGGAAAGTCCCGCCACTTTTGTTTCGAGTGTTTCCAAGGCGACACAGAGCAAGTGGGTATTGTGGCACCGCACAGCGGGAAATCACGCAAAATAAATGTTTAACATGGGAAATACAAGTAACCTAAAAAGCTACTTAACACATCCTCCATCCATCTGTTTTTCTACCACTTGACTCTCTTGACTGTACTTTTTAAAAAGACGCTTAAACACGTAAACAATACAGGGGGCACCAACTAAAACCATCACCTATAAAGATATTTGAAGCCAGCGAAGCCAAACAACAGTTTGTCAAATTTTTACATTATTAAAAGTTAAATTGTTAGTTTACTCTTCTGAGTTTACGCTTCAGATTGTTATAAAAAATGACCACTGTAGAAGACACTGCTTCCCATAATGTAAAAGTTGAAAGACAACAAACATTATTGTTTTACACTTGTTATACTGGATGTTTATGTTGTTTCTTTAAAGACATTAACCAAGTTTTTCTTATATATATTTGCTTGAAACAGTAGATGTTCCTGCACAATTATTTGCACTTAAAAATATTTGTTTGTAGGAATAAATGTGATTAGAACATTTGAGCATTATGTTTGCCTTCAATTACAGTAAGTGTGTTTATCCTAAACATTCCCGCTACTTCATTTTACACACTAGGACATTTTTACCAAGCTTTTTTTATGACATTCACCACAATAATATTGTACCGAGGCCTTAATACTGTGAGAATATCGTACTGTGAGATTTCGTTACATCCCTCGTGTATATGTTATTAAAAAACATCCTAACTTACAAGTAGATGGAAATGAAAGTGCATTCTCTGAACCTATTGTCAAATTAATGTACTAAAAGCATATTGTGTGTTTTATGGTTGGAAAGCTCATGTCCATCGTCAACCTTTGTTTGTGTTTCAACAAATTGCAAGTAGTATGTGATGATATATTATTTGATAACGCCCCCTTCATGTCCCCAGCCACACCCCCATCGCCACATATACAGTATAGTGTCAATCTGGGGGAAACCCTGCTAATAGATATAAATCAAGACATAGGCTTTCACTGATACTGTATATTAGTGTTGTCTTAATACCAATATTTTGGTACCGGTACCAACATTTTTTCGATACTTTTCTAAATAAAGGGGACCACCATTTGTTTTATTATTGGCTGTATTTTAACAAAAACTCTTACGGTACATTAAACATATGTTTCTTATTGCAAGTTTGTCCTTAAATAAAATAGTGAGCATACAAGACAACTTGTCTTTTAGTGGTAAGTAAGCAAACAAAGGCTCCTAATTTAGCTGCTGACATATGCAGTGACATTGTGTTATTTTCCATTTGATTATTTTGTCAAAATTATTAAGGACAAGTGATAGAAAATTAATTATTAATCTACTTGTTAATTTACTGTTAATATCGGCTTACTATCTCTTTTAACATGTTCTATCTACATTTCTGTTAAAATGTAATAATCACTTATTCTTCTGTTGTTTGATACTTCACATTAGTTTTGGATGATACCACAAATTTGGTCGGACCGGTACTTTTCAGAGGTTAGGGTTAGATACGATTCATTAGTATTACGGTACTATACTAATACCGGTATACCGTACAACCTACTGTATATAGAAGTGGCTTTAGCTTTACCATAGTAGTTATGTCATATTTGGTTAGGACAAATCTACAGGTACAATTTGTCAAATCCACCTTTGTTTGATTCTGTCTTTCCCCCAGGTAATAATAAATATTTATGAGTAAGTTATCCGTTATCAGTATCGGTCCTGAAAACCAGGGAGTTATCGGTTTCGGCTAAAAAAAAAATGGCATGCATCCCTTAAAAAATACGATTTGATTTGAGTTCAAACGCAGCTCGGGGAGTAATTTGATGAGCGAAATTTACTTTTATTGGCCAAAATGTGTAGGGAGGTTGCTGCACAAAGTTGTGTGAATTGGCAGAATCGCAACATTGCAAATAGCTGGAGGATCTGATTGTCAATACAGTTAATCAAATGGTGTTTCGATGGCATCAGTAATTTGCTGTACTAACATAACTGTACGGTTCCAATGTATTTCTATGGTGTATGGAAATTGAGAAGGGCTAGGAGAGTGCGAACGACACAAGTACCAGCTGGTTTTGAAAAAGGGACAAGGGTCAGCTCAACAATGTCTGCTTCAACATGACATCTTCTATGTATTTCCCACTGCACAGCATGGGAGCCAGGACATCTGTTGTGTCTTGCTGCTCGGAGAAGCAGTGATTAAAACACAGCACAAATCACCCACGGAATGTGACTCAAAGTGCTCTTCGTATTCTCACCAGCCATCTTCCTCAACAGCATCACACTCTCTCCTCTTTTGCCATTCAAAGGCCAAGCAAAGCCAGAGCAGTAGTTGATAGGCTTAGGGAGCAACACCATTAAATATCACCGGCTGAGTAAGGTAGACCGGCACATGTCATGAGCAGACTTTGGTGTTAACAGATCAACACAGAGAAACGTCAATCATTATTAAAGCTATATTGGAGATCATTTAATGGACCATTTGTTTTGGTTATAGAGGATTATGTTTTCATGAAAAAATACATTAGATGTTCAGCATTTAAAGTGAGACAGACGCGAGCAGGGTGGATTTTATTGATCGGTTGACCTACTTTCTTTGGCCTGTCAGTATTACTAACATTCAAAATGACACACTAGTTTGCGGTGTGTCACAACGCGGTCATTCAATAACAGATCATTACACTGCTACATCTGGTCATTAAACCTTTATGGCTTTGATAACAAGCATGATAGGGTGAAGTAATCATTAAGTAGAGGTGGGTATTTTACGAAATGTCCTTGCTCAAATACAGGGAAAAGTAAGGGCCAATTCATCATTATTTGAAAAAGAATAAAAAATTCCGGTGATCTCCTGATTACCGCATAATGGTTAAGTACATTTCTGCAAAGTGGGAACAATATCTTATGATTTATATGAATATTGTGTGCATTAGGGTTGTACGGTATAACGGTATTAGTATAGTACCGCAATACTAATGAATCATATTCGGTACTATACCGCCTCTGAAAAGTACCGGTCCACCATCCCCCCGCACCCTCGTCGCCGTCACGTCGAGTCATTGCTGGTTTACGAGCAGACGAGCATGTTTGTCAGCGCACAATCACAGAGTACTTACAAGCAGACACAGTGTGTAGACATAAAAGGGAGAATGGACGCATTTTGGCTTAAAAACTAAAGATAAAGGTGAAACGCACTCAATAAGAGGTGCTTTAAGACATGGCTAGCTAGTTAGCGGCTAAAGTCCAGCCCCAGTCGGCAGTGTTTTAGCTACTTGTAAATCACTAATGGTGACAAATAAAGTATGTTTCTTACAAGTATCATCCCTGCAGGACGAGGAATAGCTAAATATGCTTCACTACACACCGTAGCTCACCGGCGTCAAAATGTAAACAAATGCCATTGGTGGATCTACACCTAACATCCACTGTAATGATAGCAAAGTACAGTAGCGTATCTAGTCGATACTAATATGATTACGTCGATATTTTTTGGCATCACAACATCCATCCATTTTCTACCGCTTGTCCCATTCGGGGTAGCGGGGGGGTGCTGGAGCCTATCTCAGCTGCATTCGGGCAGAAGGCGGGGTACACCCTGGACAAGTCGCCACCTCATCGCAGGGCATCACAACATCTTCTTTCGTTTTTTTAAAATGTATATTATGTTTGTAAACTCAGGAAATATGTCCCTGGACACATGAGGACTTTGAATATGACCAATGTATGATCCTGTAACTACTTGGTATCGGATTGATACCCAGATTTGTGGTATAATCCAAAACTAATGTAAAGCATCCAGAATAAGTGATTATTACATTTTAACAGAAGTATAGATAGAACATATTAAAAGCGAAAGTAAGCAAATATTAACAATAAATTAACAAGTAGATTAATAATTTATTTCTACCAATTGTCCTTAATAATTTTGACAAAATAATAGAATGGAAAATGACACAATATGTTACTGCATACGTCAGCAGACTGTTTAGGAGTCTTTGTTTGTTTACTTGATACTAAAAGACAAGTTGTCTAGTATGTTCACTATTTTATTTAAGGACAAACTTGCAATAAGAAACATATGTTTAATGTACCCTAAGATTTTTTGTTAAAATAAAGCCATAATGCAATTTTTTGTGGTCCCCTTTATTTAGAAAAGTATCGAAAATTACCGAAAAGTATCGAAATCATTTTGGTACCAGTACCAAAATATTGGTATCGGGACAACACTAGTATGCATTTAACGTCTTTATAAGCCTTCCACACAAAATGATAACCTCTTTGTACACTTTAAAACCTTGCCTCAACTGCTTCAAGGCATAATCAACAACCAGTTATATGTAAAGCTTTCGCATTTGTCTTAATACCGTATTTTCCGGATCATAGTCGCACCGGATTATAGGGTTGGGCGATATGGCAACATTTTTTTACCACGACTAATTTTTTCATATTATTTGATCTCAATTAAAATCAAAATGTATTTTCATTAAAGTCGGATTGTTATGTGCAGGATTATACAGAGTACTGTTGCATCCCTACTGTATATTACTGCAGTATCATGTAACAAACATTTCCGTCATGTTTGATCAAGGTAATACATGCTAACAGCTGACAACTGTTATTTTGTTCAAACATGACTGTGTTTACCAGAGGTTCAACAGTATTCTTTAATTATGTGTATACATCAGTGCTTCTCACCAGTACTTTGGCAAACAACAAGCGGTAAACCAGATTGTGCAGTTTTTTAAATCACCAATTATGTATCTTTTATTTCACTAAATAAGCGTTTATCACTTGCAAATTACACTTTTAACAGTGCATTTGTAACAAGAAACAGTTAAACTAATCCCCATCACATTTATTAAATTGATGGAAATGTGTGCAAAACTGGAACATAAGTGCCCTAAAATAAAGGAGCTGGTCGGACCTCTCAGTGTGGTGGCTCGCTGCAGTCAGCCAAATTGTACAACTGTCTGCATTACATTAGTTAGAATAAATAAATTGATTATCGATTATTGATGTTTACTAATCAATTTTATAATTGTCCATGTCCGAATTGCGATGCATCTAAAAGTGGATTATTTCCCCCACCTCTAGTTATAAGGTGCATTAAAGGTGGTCCACATAATATGTAAAGGTGATTCTTTGGTCAAAATGTTGCATAGATTATGTTTTACAGACCATTTTCAAGCCATTTTCAGACACTCTCTTCTTTTGTGGGTGGTCTTATTTACATGGCTCCACTTCGACAGCATCTTCTCCCCGTCATGTTTGTTGTACCGGTAGTTTTTAGCGCTTCCATAGCGAGTCTACTGGCAGATCTAAGTTAAAACTTTACGCTACTTTATATTAGAAATGGAAACAGCTGAGGATAAACGTCCCACAATAAGAGGATAGAGGAAAAGAAGGAGTTTATTGATTACAGTGTCGTCACAGACTACAATGGCAAACGAGCGCAAATTTTTGGGACTTATGCAGATCCCAAATGCAGAACAGCAGCAATCAATAGGTAAGAAACGTGGGTTTTGCATAATAGGTTGAAACAAAACACCAGATATTGTCTCCTAATAGGTGCCATTTTGGGTCCTTACACACACCTTACCCGTATTTACAGGTATGCACAGTACGTCTGACTACGGTAGCCGTAACGAGCCGACGTGCTTGTGTCATTTATTGAACAGGCGTCAGCATGCAATCCACACCTATGTATTTTTTATGTGTGGATGCCATCTACTAGTCACACTTATCATTACACGATGTACCAGATACAATTGTCAGTAAGCACAAACAGAATTAATCCATAATTTAGGCATACCTGGTTATAAGGCGCACTATTTTTAGTGCGCCTTGTAGTCAGAAAAATATGGTAATCAATTTTACCATTACTTTAGCCATAGGTTTTAGAACTAATGAAGCTAAATTAAGACTGTTGTTTGATCTACCGTAAATTCTGGACCATAAGCCGCTACTTATTTCCTACTACTTGAACTCTGTGGCTTATAAAACGGTGCAGCTAATTTATGGATGTTTCTTTGCTAACGGCCATGTTTTGAATTCAACAAATAGTTTTCAACAAACACTGAAAATGTGTGTAACTGTTTTTGCTATGGTGTCATCTTTTGGGAGCGTTCACTCACTGCAGGTGTTGCAGGGTGAACGTCAAAAGTATTTAGGCTTAGACAAACTTTATTGATCCACAAGGGAAATTGTTACACACAGTAGCTCAGTTACAAAGGATGGAAAGAAATGTCCTTCTGTTTAGAGCTATAAACCAGAAGTAGAAGTTATGTTCCATCTTCTAGTCATCCCTAGCGTTTCTACTCGTATGGATTCTTCATGAATCACTCCAAGCAACGTTTGTAAGTTTTACAATATTACTAAAACTATACATACTTACTAAACAGTCCCATGTGTAATGCCTGTAGGAGTGTTTTCACGCATATTTGTACGTGCTATTGTAATGTAATCAAGCAAGCGTCACTAGCATTAGCTAATATGCTAACATGTTTACGAGTGTCTGGGTTAGTATTATTAACTTACAATGGAATTCTGTATGTACTGTTTCAGTTTTGTAAATTCACCCAAACGTCATCGTGGAGTTTTTGAGTCTGTTTAGCTGATTGGAGAGCTAGTTTCCGCAGCTGGTGGTTTCATGACGATGACTTCTGTTTTGTTTGATCAGCCGTTTTACTGCCGTGTTACAGGCACCGTTTGGAAACAATTCCATCCATCTATTTTCTACCGCGTGTCCCTTTCGCGGTCACAGGATGGCTGGAGCAAATCCCAGCTGCTCTTGGGCGGAAGGCAGGGTACACCCTGGACAAGTCGCCACTTCATCGCAGGGCCAACACAGATAGACATTCACACTCATAATCACACATTAGGGCCAATTTAGGTATTTAAATTAACATTTACAAAATGGTTCTGTGTAACTAACTTATTTCCAAACGTATCTGTCTGCGGCTTTTAGTCTGGTGCGGCTAATATATGGAAAAACGTTTTTCTTCTAAAATTTAGTGGGAGCAACTTATATACCAGTGTGTCCTATAGTCCGGAAAATACGGTACTGTCTGTGTCCCTAAATCTGTTACATGCAACAACATTACACACAGTAGGAAGCGTGAACTCTTGAATGTAAACAAGGTGGGCAAATTGACACATATACCGACAGTAGTGTAGCATCAGGTCAATGTCACAGAGGTTAGATCAATATTGTTTACCTAAAAACGGTTGTAGTTCTTGTGATTGTTATTAACCAACACAGGAAATAAATCCCTGGCTAAAGGAGGGCTTTGACGGTAAAACACAAACAAACGATTTAAATCAGAGCCAATAGTACAGACTGGGCAAATTAAGGACATTGAGCTTTTAAATCTGGCCCGCCGGACATTCCCAAATATATTTTTTTTAGATCTTTAAGATCGAAACTATAGCTGCCATTATGATGTGCAGTGATGTTTTCATATTACCGTAAGTCTGAACTATACAAAGTAGTTCAATGGTTGGTATCTGCGCTTTTGCATTATATACTAGTTACCATGGTAATCTAAGTCACAGCAGCTCAGACAGGCACCAAGCAGTGTGGGTGGGGAGCATTTCCACAGATTGATCCCAGAGCGGCAAGCCTGAAATGCGGGATTCAGGGACAGACGCGGTAGGAGATTTTTACAGCAAAATTCTAAAGCTTAGTGCAGGGGTGGCCAACCAGTCAGAGACTAAGAGACACTTTTTTTTTTACTGCGTTACTGCAAAGAGCCACATCCTACACATGAACATCACCCCATCCCTTACACACACACACACACACACACACACACACACGCACACACGCACACACACGCACACACACAGAGACCTATGCTCAGCCAGATTTATTGTAAATGTCACACACCAACATGACTCCTACAGTACTAAGACCACAGGCCAGTTATTTTCAACAATTAACATGGTCTGCACTGTCTCACACACACAAACTCTCAGTTCAACCAAGTCTACATACAAAAACATAATATTATTTCTGTTACTATGCATGTTGCTTAGTGGGACTTCTGGCATTCCTTGTGACACTGAAGATTTGAAGCTTTGAAATGCGCTAATGACGCCTGACATATAAGGCAGAATGGCTTGCCATTACGTTCAATAAAAAAATATAAACTCTCCCACTCTGTTAAAAATGTCCTGTGTTCTTCTTCATATTTTCATTTTGCTGTGCTTTTTTCCCTGCCATTTTGAGAGCGAACTTGTCACAAATTGTTTACAACTGTGATCTCACGCACATGCACGTTTGACGTCACTCAAACCAACTTCGGCTTCTTCTTCTTATGTTAGACTGTCCATACGTCCTCTCTTCCCCGGACATGTCCTCTTTTGCGGGGCTGTCCGGGCGGGGTTTCTTAAATGCCTCAAATGTCCGGCATTTTGAGTTAGGGTTGCGTGTATTTTCAATGTACGTCCAGGGATAAGAACGGGTTAAAAACAAAACAAATTGTGGAGGCGAGCGCATGCAGCTGCATTCGTGAGGGAGGGGCAGAGACAGAGAGCGAGAGAGTCGAGAGACAGACAGGACACAAGAGAGAGATGTCGAGAGACAGACAGGACACAAGAGAGAGATGTCGAAACGTAAATGCAATTTCACGGATGATTTGCGGAAAAGGTATCCGTGTTTTCGTCCTGGCCGTGACACATGGGAAGCAGAATGCACTGTGTGCAGAGCAGGAAGGTATATATCTGTGGCAAATAAAGATCTACAAGCCCATATCGACACTACAAAGCACAAAACAACTGTGCAGGGCGACAGCTCGTCTGCTGTGTTTTGTTGAAATATAATTAACTTGTTTTGAGGCATTATTTACGTATACATTGTATACAAGAGGTTAAACTGTGAATGTTACAGAATATACTGTATTTTTCGGACTATAAGTCGCTCCGGAGTATAAGTCGAACCGGCGGAAAATGCATAATAAAGGGAAAAAACATATATAAGTCACACTGGTATAAGTCGCATTTTTGGGGGAAATGTATTTAATAAAACCCAACACCAAGAATAGACATTTGAAAGGCAATTTAAAATAAATAAAGAATAGTGAACAACAGGCTGAATAAGTGTACGTTATATGACGCATAAATAACCAACTGAGAATGTGCCTGGTATGTTAACGTAACATATTATGGTAAGAGTCATTCAAATAACTATAACATATAGAACATGCTATACGTTTACCAAACAATCTGTCACTCCTAATCGCTAAATCCGATGAAATCTTATACGTCTAGTCTCTTACTTGAATGAGCTAAATAATATTATTTGATATTTTACGGTAATGTGTTAATAATTTCACACATAAGTCGCTCCTGAGTATAAGTCGAACTATGAAAAAAACTGCGACTTATAGTCCGAAAAATACGGTAAGTGTGACTTATTTTGTTATACTGTCAAGCAGTGTTGGCGTTACCGCACTATGTGTGTCTTTTTACGCATTGAAATCAGAAAGGACGCGCAATTTCCAGATTTTCGGTTTGCTTGTTTTTTTAATTGTATCGATTATCGCTTTCCGCCAGTGTTTTCTTTTGTTTATATTTGGCCGGGTCAAATTTCCGTGCCTGTTTATTGCGTTTTTATTGGTCATAAATTTTGATTCGCCGAAAGTTTTATCAATGACAAGTACTGCCTCAGTTTGTACTCAGACAAGTTTACCACGAGGGGCTGTCAAAATAAAGACTTCATGGTAAACACTAAGGCACTAATAGAGTTGTTACACCTTTCCTGCTTCCGGCTCCCAGACCGTAGTCGAGGAGCGCAGGGGAGACGTTCCTCCAGGGCCGATGTACTTCGGGGGTAACACCCTTCACTTTACCCGGCAGGGGGTCTTTACAGCTACGGACTCGAGGGTGAATCACGAGGCCGGCGGTTTGTTGCAACTTTGTGACTTTATTGGTGTCTTGCACGCAGTCATCCACCAAGCTACTAGCACCTGCACCACTCACTGTTGCCGCTCCCTCACCTCTCTTGCCCACCCACTCACTGACGTCACTCACCTCACATGCTGTCATATCTTAAAGGGCCACACACACACATACGCTACTCTCATAACAGAGTTAAGAGCCGCATGAAACCAGCCAAAGAGCCGCATGAGGCTCGCGAGCCGCGGGTTGGCCAGGTCTGGCTTAGTGATGTATCAGATATATCAGATTGTAGGTGTTTGGTTTTTTTTACCCTTCGCGTTCATATTTTGCTGTGTTTGTTGCATTTTGCTTGATTGTAAAATATGTCGATGGAGAGGGGGTGATGACGTTCATATGTTGTCAATATTCAGTGTTTTATCTGTCATAGTTAATATTGTAAATCCCACATTCTTTATTTTCATGTACATTCTGGGTGTCTCATTCAGTAAAAAAAACGTTAAATTCCATTCCGTTTTTTAAGGCGGTCTGTCATAACGTTTTTAGCATTCAATCAGACATTATTGTGAGGTTTTGTATTAGTGTTCCTAAAAATCAGATATATCGCCAGACACATTTTTTTCTCTAAATTTGTAAAGTTGTTTGATACTTTACATTAGTTTTGGATGATACCACACATTTGGGTATCAATCCGATACCAAGTAGTTACAGGATCATACATTGGTCATATTCAAAGTCCTAATGTGTCCAGGGACGTATTTCCTGAGTTTATAAACATATCAATTTTTTAAAAACTAAAGAAGATTTTGTGATGCTAAAAAATATCGATGTAATCATAGTAGTATCGACTAGATACGTTTCTGTACTTGGTATCATCAAAGTGGATGTTAGGTGTAGATCTTTTCTGTCTACACACTGTGTCTGCTCGTAAGTACTCTGTGTGCGCGCTGCCGAAAACGCTCGTCTGCATGACATGACGTGACGATGGGTGGGGGACCGGTACTTTTCAGAGGCGGTATAGTACCGAATATGATCCATTAGTATCGCGGTACTTTACTAATACCGGTATACCGTACAACTCTAGTGTAAACATGAATGTTTTTTATCTATATGTGCCCTACGACTGACGGGTGACCAGTCCAGGGTGTGCGCCGCCATAATCGCTGGGAAAGGCTGTAGCTCACCCAGCCGTGATGCAAGCGAATTACAAAATATTGCCACATATTGCAGACAATATGTTGATGTCAATATGTCACAGTCAAGATTCTATACAGCCAACATCCCCTAAACCAGTGTTTTTCAACCTTTTTTGAGCCAAGTCACATTTTTTGCGTTGAAAAAATCCGGAGGCACACCACCAGCAGAAATCATTAAAAAAACGAAACTCATTTGACAGTAAAAAGTAGTTGTCGCAATTGTTGGATATGAATTTAAACCTTAACCAACCATGCATCACTATAGATCTTGTCTCAAAGTAGGTGTACTGTCACGAACTGTCACATCACGCCGTGACTTATTGAGTTTTTTGCTGTTTTCCTGTGTGTAGTGTTTTTAGTTCTCGTCTTGTGCTCCTATTTTGGTGGCTTTTTCTCTTTTTTTGGTATTTTCCTGTAGGAGTTTCATGTCTTCCTTTGAGCGATATTTCCCGCAGCTACTTTGTTTTCCCGCATCTACTTTGTTTCAGCCATCAAGAGTCGGGTTGATATCAGCACTTCAGTCATCAACAATTATATCAGCGGTTCTTAACCTTGTTGGAGGTACCGAACCCCACCAGTTTCATATGCGCATTGACAAAAAATTTTTTTTTTCAAATTCAAGACAAAGTTGTATGTTTTTTTACTGGTGCACAAAATGAACTGTGCATGAACATCACCTTGTTCAAAGAACAAATCCAACACAGTGCATGAACTCACAACAAATTACACACCCGCAAACCAGATGGAACATTGTTTGGGGGTATCCATAATACGCCGATAGGGAGAAGTTTTTATTTACACGATGAGTCGGGTGTGTCTTGACCTCCGCGGCGGAGGCTCCGCCGAACCCCTGAGGCCGACTCACCGAACCCCCAGTGTTGGATCGAACCCAGGTTAAGAACCACTGAATTATATCGTCTGAGAAATGGACATTGAAACAGTGTAGGTCTGACTTTGCAGGATATGTACAGCGAGCAGTGAACATAGTGAGCTCAGAAAGCATAAGAACAAGTATATACATTTGATTATTTACAATCCGGGGTGGTGGGATATGGTGGGGGGAGGGGGTTAGTCTAGGGTTGTAGCTGCCTGGAGGTGTTCTTTTAGTGCAGTTTTGAAGGAGGATAGAGATGCACTTTCTTTTACACCTGTTGGGAGTGCATTCCATATTCATGTGGCAATAGAAGGAGAATGAGTTAAGACCTTTGTTACCATTTAGTGGTCAATTCTACGGAATATGTACTGTGACTGTGTAAACCAGGGGTGCCCATTACGTCGATCGCGAGCTACCGGTCGATCATAGTGGGTGTGTCAGTCGATCGCCAGCCAAGCATTAAAAAAACACACCTAAAAATGAGCGATCATCAATCTTCACTATGACGTCACTTTCGTCACTTGATTGACATTCACGGCACCTGAGGGTCTTGTGAGATGACACTGATTGCAGCGAGATCATTATTAAGAAAAAATGACAGAGAAGAGGGTGAGAAACACTTTTTATTTCAATAGACTTTTGCGCCGTACCTGCTGTCAAAACCCTAAAGGCCGACTGCACAGTTCCTGTCTTCACAATAAAAGTGCTGCTTCAAGGATGAAGCAGCAGGAGCCTGCGCTAACAAAATAAGAGTCTCAGGAAGCCAGAGCGCACAAGAACTAGCAAGCTACGGAGTTTGCCATCAACGTATTTCTTGTAAACTGTATAAAAACGAGTATGGAAGCTGGACAAATAAGATGCCAAAAACCAACCACTGTCATGTGGTATTGGACAGAAAGGAGGACTTTATTTCTCCTCCATTTGAAAATGTGGACGTTATCAGCACGACTGTCTGATTCCAATCGATGCAAGTCATCAGAATCAGGTAATACACCAACTTATATTCTTGTCTTCATGAAAGAAAGGAATCTATATGTGTTAAACATGCTTGTATTATCATTAAACACCTTTAACTTGTTAACAAAAACGTCTCTTTTATGATTAAATCAATATAAATTATATATAAATTATATATATGTATGTATATATATATATATATATATATATATATATATATATATATATATATATATATATATATATATATATACATATGTCTTAATTAGATTATCCAAAAAAATAGTGCTCAATACCGTGGTAGAGCGCAATATATGTATGTGTGGAAAAAAAAAATCACAAGACTACTTCATCTCTACAGGCCTGTTTTATGAGGGGTTCCCTCAATCATCAGGAGATTTAAATAGAAGCATTCACATACCATGGTATATGTAGGACACAGAACGGGTGGGTACAGGCAGGCGTAGGGGCGTGGTGATTGGCTCATGTGTTACCTAGGAGGTGGTTTCTTCTGTGACGGCATGCTGATACAATTTCGCTGCGTTTGTTGAGGGATGACAGGTCTGGGCGGTATATAATAAACAGATTCTCTTTTAAGCATAGGTTGCATCTTTTATTACCACCTTACAACAGTGGTAATAAAAGATGCAACCTGTCCACCTTTTACCGTCCGAGTCGCGTCCGTTGTGTCCTTGGGCAAGACACTTCACCCTTGCTCCTGATGGGTGCTGGTTAGCGCCCTGCATGGCAGCTTCCGCCACCAGTGTGTGAATGGGTGAATGTGGAAATACTGTCAAAGCGCTTTGAGTACCTTGAAGGTAGAAAAGCGCTATACAAGTATAACTCATTTATCATTTATATATGAATGTGGTAGATCCCCTTGACTTGGTCAATTGAAAAGTAGTGTGGGCACCCCTGGTGTAAACTGTATAGTTTCATATAATGTATTCTCATCCTTTGCAATCTACTAATACAAGTTTCAATTAATTAATCAATCTCACGGTAGTGTGCCGCCGCACAGTGGTTGAAAAACACTGCCCTAAACAGAAAGGGCTTGACAACGCCTACACGTTACACTATTTTAATGTCTACCACCCACTCCTTGGTCTTTGGAATCCCTCGCCATGCCACGGCACTTTGAACAGTGGTGACGTCACGCTGCAGCCTGCAACACGGTGATGTGCATCATGTGAAAGGATGATGGTAAATACGTGCTATCTGGAGGAACTGCTACGTCACGTGTGCCCTTATATGGGTTAACGGTGCCCCTTCCTATCCACGTTGAGCCATCAAATAAATACGTGTTTTTAATAGCAGAGCGAACATAAATGGTGTTAAATGTTTAGGATAAAAGAAGGAGTGGGGGGCTAAGGTGGCGACAGTGTGTTTGGTGCGGCTAAGCTAGCTGCACATTAGCCCCCCACCCCTGCCCTGCCTCGCACAACGGACAAGAGTGGGCGAATTCCTTTGAAGGTTTTTACCGTTAAGTAGTTCAATGTAACGTAAATCAGGCGTAAAAAGAAGAAAAAAATAACAAAGCGCGCGGCTGCCACGCAACACTGTGACATTCACGTTTTATTGCAACAAATACAAGTAACGTTAGCTAAAAATAGCAAGTTGGCCAAAACAACTCACCGTGTGTGGGTCGGGTTCACGCGGTCGTGTCCAAGCTCCGTGCCGAGTTCGGCGTCATAGCCACAAGTATTGCTGGTTTGCGAGGAGTGTTGTTGGAGAAGTTGTTCCGTCTCAATATGGAGTAGCGGGGACGACTGTGCTGCTGCTGCTGCTGCTGCTGCTGCTGCTGCTGCTGCACTGACAGCCCTGGCGCCCCCTGCGGCCATAGGGAGAATGACAACAGTGGACAGCGTCGTCCCTCCCTCACATCCGGGTAATTATTCCGTTTATTTTGTTGTTTACAACCTTAAAAGATTAATTAAATGATTTTCTAAAATGTACATGAGTATTCAAAGCCTTTAGGTTTACATAGGAAAATGGGGATTAAAAAAAAAAAATTCAACCGCAAGTTTGTGGAATTTAAAAGTGTTTACATAATCAGAATCAGAAATACTTTATTAATCCCCGAGGGGAAATCCCATTCAAGATCAGACAAACATTACAGGGAGACAGAACAGGATCGCTGACGGGTCTGCCAACTATAACGTAAATGACCGCCAGTGGCCTAGTGGTTAGTGTCCGCCCTGAGATCGGTAGGTTGTGAGTTCAAACCCCGGCCGAGTCATACCAAAGACTATAAAAATGGGACCCATTTCCTCCCTGCTTGGCACTTAGCATCAAGGGTTGGAATTGGGGGTTAAATCACCAAAAATGATTCCCGGGCGCGGCACCGCTGCTGCCCACTGCTCCCCTCACCTCCCAGGGGGTGATCAAGGGGATGGGTCAAATGCAGAGGACAAATTTCACCACACCACCTAGTGTGTGTGTGACAATCATTGGTACTTTAACTTTAACTTAACCACAACACCAGGGGGAGCTCCACTAACCACGTTAAACCCAGATTCCGATCTAACAAGGGTCTTAAAGGCCTACTGAAATGAAATTGTTTTATCTAAACGGGCAATGTTCCCTCTAATTGTTCATGTGTGTGAGCAAACACAAAAACTCCCTGAGCATTCAGTGGAGCACATGTGAGCAACATCACACGTGGCAATACCAGCAGCACGCCTGTCTCAAACCAATCTTTTATTATAACACTCAAATGACAGGAGTCATTTTCATGAGATTGTTTAGTAATATTAGTGATTTGGCCCACTTGTAATGAAAATAAAAGAAATCTTGTTTTTCATAAGCTATGGATTAGTATTGTACAGTATGTCTGGGTGGGGGTCCTGCTTTGGAAATCATTTGTACCCCTTCAGAGATCACATTTAGTTGCCCTAAAACATCCTCATGTTGCACAATGAAATGTAAGCATAGGATGAAGTGTGCATTCCTGTAACTTTCTCTAGTAACAGCATTCCATGATTAATATCAATAAATTAACATTAATAATAAATGACAGTAGAATAAGCACACGTATGACTGAGGAGTCATAGTGTAACTTTGTGTGGTGTTTGAGTTGTCCGACTTTTTGTGTGGCCATAAACGCACCAGTGGCTTAGTGCTATGCGTGTTGGTGACAGATGACAAGTTGGTTTTGGCCTGGTTTGTACGGCAGAAAATGACTAGTTTTTCGAGATACAAGTGTTTTACTCATGTTTTGGTGTGGTTATGTCCGAATATAAACAGTTTTGCTCAATAAAGTGATTGATATAATTCCTGTCCCCGAAGCATCTCGATAGACGTTACAATAATCGAACGGTGTTGACGATCACCGTTAGGGCCGCTTGTTGTCACTGTCACTCAGAGTTGCATTGCAAAATTATACAGAATAAATGATGTGTTTATTTTGTTTAGAATTCAGATGGGATTTGATTTGGTGCGTGGCACATATTTGCTGTGCGCAGAGGACGCTTGAGCAGTGCGCAATTGCGCAGGCGCGCACCTTAGAGGGAACGTTGCTGACGGGTCTGCCAACTTCCGGCGCCCCTTAGAAAAAAGGTGAGATACAGGTAAACAATGGAGGGGTTGAGGAAAAAAAATCGGGAAAAAAATCGGTCTAAGCCTGGGTCCATGGAGAGGGGGTCCAGACTGAGGCCAAGGGAAAAAACAACTCATAGCCATAGCACACATCCCTCTTACATGTATGTGTGTAAGAGGGAAACATAAAAGAACACAAAGTACAATAAATACATTAAAAGAGCAGAGCTGATGCAACCAGCCATTTCTACATACAGCTATGAATAAAAAGTAAAAGAAACATATACACTGTGGTGGCCTCTGCGGTGTTCCACGCCATCGTCTGCTGGGGTGGAGGGAGCATGGCCAGAGACAGGAGCACCTTTTACGCTACTTATTAATACAGAATATCTCGATATCTCTTTTTTTTCCTTCTATTATCACGTCCGTTGTGTCCTTGAGCAAGACACTTCACCCTTGCTCCTGATGGGTCGTGGTAAGTGCCTTGCATGGCAGCTCCCTCCATCAGTGTGTGAAAGAGTGTGTGAATGGGTGAATGTGGAAATAGTGTCAAAGCGCTTTGAGTACCTTGAAGGTAGAAAAGCGCTATACAAGTATAACCCGAACCCTTTTATTATTTATCTCTACACATGGTTCTTACTATTTTACAACTTTTATTATGTTTATTTTCCAACGTTCTTCAGATGAGCCATCTGCCTCAGGGGTTATCGGTCGCGCTTGTGGGGGCGCGTTTGTGTCAGCGTCCTGGTGGCCATAGGCGCCGATCCTGTGGGTGCTTCGGGGCCCCACGTACAGAGATACCAAACACAAACACACACACAACATGCACGCATATGCAACTACATGGACCAATGATTGCATGGCTGAGTACAGAGGAGACATGTGAGTAAACACTATCACAGGAGCCATCTGCACCTGGAGGTCATCAGACCTTAACCACCAGCATAGGTGCCGATTTTACATGTGGACAACACCCACGTGGGATTGATGGCAACTTTCAATCTTTAAAATAATTTTTGAAAAATCAATCTTGTTGTAGTTAATTTTGTGGTGAGTTTGGTCCGTTTAAATAATAAAGCCACAAATCATATGGGATATTAACTTCGCTGAACGTCTATTTTTTAATACATACACACCGCGCAACCACTGGCTGACATAGATCGGCACCTATGCTGGTGGTTATAGTCTGATGACCTCCTGGTGCAGATGGCTCCTGTGATAGTGTTTACTCACATGTCTCCTCTGTACTCAGCCATGTAATCATTGGTCCATATAGTTGCATTTGTGTGTATGTTGTGTGTGTGTGTGTGTGTATGTGTGTTTGTGATTGGTATCTGTGTCTGTGCGTACCCATATGATAATAGGGGATATGGGTCACCGGGGTATTGTTTTTAACTTTGTAAAGCACTTTGCGTTGCATTTCTTTTATGTATGAAAAGTGCTCTATAAATAAAGCTTGATTTGATTTGATAAACAACCAGATCAGGAGTGTCTAAGCTTTTTTCCACCAAGGGCCACATACGATGTTTTGTATGCGAGGGCTATGTATATACATATGTATATGTATGTGTGTATATATAGTACAGGCCAAAAATTTGGACACACCTTCTCATTCAATGGGTTTTCTTTATTTTCATGACAATTTACATTGTAGATTGTCACTGAAGGCATCACAACTATGAATGAACACATGTGGAGTTATGTACTTAACAAAAAAAAGTGAAATAACTGAAATATGTTGTATATTCTAGTTTCTTCAAAATAGCCACCATTTGCCCATATTACTGCTTTACACACTCTTGGCATTCTCTCGATGAGCTTTAAGGGGTAGTCACCTGAAATGGTTTTCACTTCACAGGTGTGCTGGAAGCTCATCGAGAGAATACCAAGAGTGCGCAAAGCAGTAATCATGTATATATATATATATATATATATATATATATATATATATATATATATATATATATATATATATATATATATATATATATATATATATATATATGGCAAAGTTGTGTATGCATAATTTATTTTGTTTTTTATTTATTTATCTTGTGTTTGCAACTTGCTAGAACACAGCGCAAATGATTTTGCGCCCTCTACTGGCGAAGCTGTGCTAAAACACATTCAAAGAAAACAGCAAATACACATGAGACATAAACGAGTTCTACTGAATCCTATTTTGTTTCATTACCACATAAATAAAAAATGGGTGCCATACATATGGCAAACAAAGTTGTGTATGAATAAATAATTGTGTTTTTTATTTATTTATCTTATGTGTTTGCAACATGCTGGAAAACAGCATCAATGATGTTTCGCCCTCTAGCGGCGAAGCGTTGCTAAAACACATTGAAAGAAAACCGCAAATACACAGGAGACATAAACAAGCAAAAGTTCCACTGAATACTATTCTGTTTCATTACCACACAAATAAAAAATGGGTGCCATTTACAGGTTTGCATTGCACCAGTAAGCATCTTATTATTACACAGAGTACAAAAAATAAAACATAATAATTAAGACATTGTACACATGCTTGTGACTGTTTTCTGTATTTTCCTAAAAATGTAAGTGCTTCCAAACATCTTGAATTATTACAGCAAAATCACACTGGAATAATGTTTCAAAAGAATGTACCGGTCCCATGAAAAAAGATTTTGTTTAGCAAATAAAAACAATGGTAATCTCATATGTGAACAGGGATATTGGAAGATATACAGCAGGAAGTATCATTATTGTGCATAGAATTGTTAAATACATAAAAAAAATAGTATGACATTATACACAAATGATGAAAACAAATAATTGTACTTTTAAATGAATGCATCCAGTGCATTATTCACATTAGTGCATACCAATACAAACACATCTATTGCACAGCTCGAAGTAAATTTAGGAGCAAAGCCATTGAAAATAATTTATGGTTGTCACTTGGCTGCCATCTGCTGGTTCATTAAAGAGGTACAGGACCACCAGTTCAAATGATGACACTTTCCTTTTTAAACTTTTAAGTGTCAGTCATAATAATACCCATACAGTGTCCAATATACCTGAGAAATCATATACAGTATTAAGCCAGTAATAGTTACAGTGAACAGCTACATATTTCAAATATTTACTATTTGGTTAACAATCTAAAATGATTTAAGGTCTTTGGTATTTATTCTATCTCCAAATACAACTATGAAGAATGTGACGAATGGTGGGGTTTTTTTCTCCAGTATTTTCATATTTGAAGTAGAATACCTGAGTGCTGCTTCTGGCCTTTTTATGCATTGATGTATCATGTTTTATAAAAAACTTTTTTGGGTTCCACATTCTCATAGATGGAGAGCGCAGCTGTGTTTTGGTAGATTAGATCCACATTAGTTCCAGTTCTTGATCGAATTAGGTCCATTGCACACTGGTTTAAGAACACGTACTGATCCTGCACAGACATACAACACACACACGTTAGCCACACAACAAATACAAAACCCAAAACCAGTGAAGTTGGTATGTTGTGTAATTTGTAAATAACAACAGAATACAATGATTTGCAAATCCTTTTCAATTTATATTCAATTGAATAGACTGCAAAGATGAGATATTTAATGTTCAAACTGAGAAACTTAATTTTTTTTGGCAAATAATCATTAACTTAGAATTTAATGGCAGCAACACATTGCAAAAAAGTTGGCACAGGGGCATTTTTACCTCTGTGTTACATGGCCTTTCCTTTTAACAACACTCAGTAAACGTTTGGGAACTGAGGAGACCAATTTTTGAAGCTATTCAGGTGGAATTCTTTCCCATTCTTGCTTGATGTACAGCTTAAGTTGGTTAACAGTCCGGGGTCTACGTTGTGGTATTTTAGGCTTCATATTGCGCCACACATTTTCAATGGGAGACAGGTCTGGACTACAGGCAGGCCAGTCTAGTACCGGCACTTTTTTACTATGAAGCCACACTGTTGTAACACGTGGCTTGGCATTGTCTTGCTGAAATAAGCAGGGGCGTCCATAATAACGTTGCCTGGATGGCAACATATGTTGCTCCAAAACCTGTATGTACCTTTCAGCATTAATGGCGCCTTCACAGATGTATAAGTTACCCATGCCTTAGGCACTAATACACCCCCATACCATGAGATGCTGGCTTTTCAACTTTGCGCCTATAACAATCCGGATGGTTCTTTTCCTCTTTGTTCCGGAGGACACAACGTCCACAGTTTCCAAAAACAATTTGAAATGTGGACTCGTCAGTCCACAGAACACTTTGCATCAGTCCATCTTAGATGAGCTCGGGCCCAGCGAAGCCGGCGGCGTTTCTGGGTGTTGTTGATAAATGGCGTTCGCTTTGCATAGTAGAGTTTTAACTTACACTTACAGATGTAGCGACCAACTGTAGTTACTGACAGTGGTTTTCTGAAGTGTTCCTGAGCCCATGTGGTGATATCCTTTACACACTGATGTCGCTTTTTGATGCAGTACCGCCTGAGGGATTGAAGGTCCGTAATATCATCGCTTACGTGCAGTGATTTCTCCAGATTCTCTGAACCTTTTGATGATATTACGGACTGTAGATGGTGAAATCCCTAAATTCCTTGCAATAGCTCGTAGAGAAATGTTGTTCTTAAACTGTTGGACAATTTGCTCACGCATTTGTTCACAAAGTGGTGACCCTTGCCCCATCGTTGTTTGTGAATGACTGAGCATTTCATGGAAGCTGCTTTTATACCCAATCATGGCACCCACCTGTTCCCAATTAGCCTGTTCACCTGTGAGATGTTCCAAGTAAGTGTTTGATGAACATTCCTCAACTTTCTCAATCTTTTTTGCCACTTGTGCCAGCTTTTTTGAAACATGTTGCAGGCATCAAATTCCAAATGAGGTAATATTTGCAAAAATAAAGTTTTCCAGTTCGAACGTTAAATATCTTGTCTTTGCAGTCTATTTAATTGAATATAGGTTGAAAAGGATTTGCAAATCATTGTATTCTGTTTTTATTTCTGATTTACACAACATGCCAACTTCACTGGCTTTGTAGTTCTGCATAAGTGGAGCTGTGTTTGTACCTCCGTCTGCACCATGAGGGGGCGGTGCATGCGTAGATCATGGACATTGCCGTACACATCCACAACATTGTCGATTTCAATCTGGAAGATCAGACGATCGATGGCTATGAAGGTGCCTGTGCGGCCCACCCCAGCACTGAACAGAGAGAGACAAAGATACTGTAAATTCAACTTTTGGTAACCCCACTCAATCACAGAAGAAAAGTGGATGTAAGAATTGAGACACAGACAGACTTTTCTGTTGGTTCTGACAGACCTGCAGTGGACCACAGTGGGAGAGTTGGTGGAGTACTGGTCCATGTGCTCTCTGACCAGGTGTCTGAAGCTGATAAGGAGCTCAGTGGTTTCTGGTACTCCGTGATCAGGCCAAGCTGTGAAGTGAAACTGACGAACTGAACGAGTCTCTGCTGTTTTCACCTAAAGGACAGAAATACCCACTCAGGGACTACACAAGGACTTTGTTGACTTATAATTCCTCTGAGTCATAAGTGTCTAACATTCTGATTATTTATTTTGTGTTATAAAGTAAAAAAGTATTTCCTTTGTAATTTGTGTTTCTTTTGTTACAAGTTACTATAGTAACTTTTTGGAAATGACTTAAAATAGGACTGGAGCCTGCAGTGCCTCAGACTGGAAGTCTCTGCAGAGTGGTGAGGACGGCGGAAAAGATCATCAGGACTCCTCTTCCTCGTTTCCAGGAGATCGCAAAAAGTCGCTGCCTGACCAGGGCTCAGAAAATCTGTAGAGACTCCTCCCACCCCCACCAAGGACTGTTTTAACTACTGGACTCTAGAAAGAGGTTCCGCAGGCTCCGTAGCAGAACCTCCAAGTTCTGTAACAGCTTCTTCCCTCAGGCCATAAGACTCTTGAACGCATCAAAATAATTCCCTCAATTCCCACCAAAAACGGATTAACTCGCTGGAATATAAAGACATTATAACATACATCCATAAACGTTGATGCATATGCAAAAGTGTAATATATTTATCTGTACAGTAATTTATTTATTTATATCTGCACCTTATTACTCTTTTATCCTGCACTACAACAAGCTAATGCAACAACATTTTGTTCTTATCTGTACTGTAAAGTTCAAATTTGAATCACAATAAAAGGGAAGTCTAAATCAAAGTCTAAAATCAAGTTGTGGACTCAAACGTGTAAAGCAGATCACGTAGACAATAATCGTTTGATTAGTCACCAGATTGAAAAACTAATCACCGACTATTCATTAGTTGCAGCTCTAGCGCATTTGTTAAAACTTGGCTTTAGGGTTTTACAAAACTCCTTTAGTTGTGTGAAGGCTCTTACATTTTTTATGTCAAAGTCCCGAATGGTCCAGTCATCAAGTGGTATTTCAGAGGTTGTTGTAACTGAAATGTATTCAAAGTGTTTGCTTCCTGGATGCCAGTACTGCTCACATTTGATCTGGAGAGAGAAAACAATGTTGTAAAATACTTAATCAATCAACAACACATGAAGTTACTCAAGTTACATTATATTTCATATATATATATATATATATATATATATATATATATATATATATATATATATATATATATATATATATATATATATATATATATATATATGTATATATATATATATATATATATATATATATATATATATACTGTATATATAAGTCTGAAGTGTTTTAACTTGGTGAGTCGGCCTCAGGGTTTCGGCGGAGTCTCTGCCGCGGAGGTCAAGCACACCCGACTCATCGTGTAAATAAAAACTTATTATGGATACCCCCAAACATTGTTCCCTCTAATTTTCCATCTGATTCGCAGGTGTGTAATTTGTTGTGAGTTCATGCACTGAGTTGGTTTTGTTCTTTGAACAAGATGATGTTCATGCACGGTTCAATAACCTATATATATATATATATTTATATATATATATATATATATATATATATATATATATATATAGGTTATTAGCATAAGATTGGCAAAACAAGTTAAAACACTTGTTAAAACACCTATATATATATATATATATATATATAGGTTATTAGCGTAAGATTGGCAAAACAAGTTAAAACACTTCAGACTTTTGAATTCTTCTGGAGGCTACAATATATAATATTACTCAAGGTGTAGCGGCTATGATTGCGTCGTGGCGGTGAGCCATCGTCAGATACATTAAGGAGAAACCCTGGCGTGGACTAAATTGGCGGAGTTGTACTTAGCACTTTGGGTAAATTTATATCACATACAGATAATCCGCTGACGCCACCGGTGTGAAAAACGTCACAGGACAGAGCAATATCCAAACGGCTCGTATAGAGGAAGTAGGCCCTATAAAGGGGTCCTTGTATCCGTACTCACTCTTCCCTGTTCGTTACAGCGTGTCAGCATGACCAGGGTGTGCACATTCTTCTCCCAGATCATTCTCCAAAAATCTTTGACAGTGCTGGCCAAAGGCCCCTGAGCCGCGATAAACTCCTTCCTGGAGTTGTAACCCTGCCAAAGGAAACAACAGTCCAAGCACTAAACATCCACTCTGGTCAGACTTTCAACAGATTCTCAGGTAGTGTCCATATGAGTGAAATCAGAAGGACTTTCCGCAAAAAGTGTGGAATGATGAAGCCATGACTGAGGCGGAGAGAGTCAGTACGCACCGGCATGTAGTTAGCATTGATGTAGTCGTCATATGGACTGCCATGAATGATAGAGAGTTTCACACGAGAGGAATCATCTAGTGAGGAAATTATCAATGAGTTGTTTCATAACAGCAATACATGTCAAAAATGTTTTAGGATTCAGTATTGTAGCTGTGTTTACAAAAATAATGCTCAGTTTTGATGGAAACTCAATAAAAATACAAATATTGATATTATATTAATTTACTAACATATTGCCTTACATTCTTCTTTTCCATTGGCCCGTTTCACCTACAACGCAAAGTTAAGATGCAGGGTGGAGGACAGAGTAAAACAACTTGCACTGAGCCTAGTCTATAAAATCCGCTACACCTCCCTGATACCCCCACCCCCCCCCCCCACCCCCCGGATTGTAAATAATGTAAATCATTCAATGTGATTATCTTGTGTGATAACTGCATTATGATGATAGTATATATCTGATAGTATATATCTGTATCATGAATCAATTTAAGTGGACCCCGACTTAAACAAGTTGAAAAACTTATTCGGGTGTTACCATTTAGTGGTCAATTGTACGGAATATGTACCTCACTGTGCAACCTACTAATAAAAGTCTCAATCAATCAATCAATGTTTTGTTCAAATAGCTTAGCATATATTGATCTACTATTTAATTAGTTTCGGTATATTTAATGCAAAAAATGTATCAAAGTGGCCCCTGAATTCCTTACATATTTCTGTATGTGGCCCTACGTGAAAAAGATTATCAAATATTTTTTATGCTAAAAGTAGATGCTCTGCGCCCCTGTTAACTGGTGACCCTAAATGCACAGCAACTTGTGATACACTACCAATGCCATCATGTAGTTAATTGGTAATCCACCATAAGTACATTGATTACTGATCAAAACTGAGCAATATTTGTAAACACAGACATTTATTATCTTTGTGTTGGAGCTCAGTACATTTCACAGGTCTGCCTAATGTTATGGCTGGTGAGTGTACTTCTATTTATTGCAGTTTAAGTCCATGTATGCACAAGCAATGATGGTAGAACTGATTGTATTGGATGTATGGCAGAGTATAGAAAGAACAGTTGTTTTTGTTAGGAAGTAGCAGTTTATCTGGGTGACTCACAGGGAAGCACATTGTTGTAGCGATTCTTGGCCTTGTTCTCCTGTGTCTCAGCATTTGCTTTTGACTGGCACGTACCCACAAACCTTAGGTCCTTCAAAGTAAGCATAAACATACAATCTTATAATAGTGTTTCCAATACCTTCATTTATTTGTGTCGACCCAGCACATGTATTTATTTTTTAAATTTGGCGTTTTCACCCTCATGCATAAACATGTTATAATGGGAACTGTCGGTGTAGCTTGTCATTCCAACTATACATATTAGAAGACATTGTAAGTCTACTTCTTAACACACTTCATAAACACATACCACAGCTGACCTCATTGCGCAATATAACTCATCTTTAAGTGATGATCCCACAATTATTCTGAAACATTAATATATATTTATTTTTCCTATGTTTCTATTGTTAACATATTATTGGTGACATATTTAATTCCATATGCATTGACAATCAGATTTATTTTTCTAAAAAAACTTTGTGGATCAAAATTACACAGGAATATACAAACCTTAAATAAAATATATGTCTGTATATGTATGAAAATATAAACAAAACTAGTATAAACATTAGGACGAGGTAAAAATGTGAATGCAAAATTGCACTACCCTACCTGGTGTTTACATCTGAACTACTTTACAAATCCATAGCCGAACAATGAACCAGAAAAGTAAATCTAAATGTAGCTTTCCTTTGACTACGACTAATTTTCTAGTCCAGTTGGGTGGCGCGCACATGTCTTGGCATTAATATGTCTCTTATATCCTAATTGCTTCACTTAAAAGAGCCATTCAAAAGACTTGACTTGTTTGCGAATGTCACATCTCTTTAAAACAGTGGTTCTTAACCTGGGTTCGATCGAACCTCAGGGGTTCGGCGGATCCTTTGCCGCGGAGGTCAAGACACACCCGACTCATCGTGTAAATAAAAACTTATTATGGATACTCCCAAACATAGTTCCCTCTAATTTTCCATCTGATTCGCAGGTGTGTAATTTGTTGTGAGTTCATGCATTGTGTTGGTTTTGTTCTTTGAACAAGATGATGTTCATGCACGGTTCATTTTGAGGGCCAGTAAAAAAAATATATAACTTTGTCTTGAATTTGAGAAAAAAAAACATTTTATTTTTCACTAAAGAAGGTTTCGGTGAATGCGCGTATGAAACTGGTGGGGTTCGGTACCTCCGACAAGGTTAAGAACCACTGCTTTAAAATCATCGCACATTTACAGTACATGGAGCTAAGGAAACATCATTAATGTTTTTTTTTAAGTCGCACACACAAGTATCTTTTGCTGGACAAAATGAAACTGGTCGGGGAATATTTTCCACCTTAAAGCGGAGTGGAATGCATAGAGGGTCTCACTCTTTATTCACTTAGTTTCGTTTAAGAACAAAACACAATGAGTACACCCTGTGTTTTTATCTTTGCAAACAGTATATTATTTGGTTTCGATGGTGGAAAGAGGTGCCAGGATCGACCCGAAGCGAGAGTGGACAATTATGTGAGTATGTTCAAAATACACGGTTAGGTTAACATTTGGTTTCATCGGTCAACGCTCAAACAACTCCACCAGGGAGGGGCAGCAAGGAGGATAAAAGCATGTGAGCAATCGACAATCGAGAGAGAACACGCCAGACATTGTATGTCACGGTCTTCTCTCCAATGCTCGTACTGCTACTGTTTATACTTACTCCATTTGTAGAATAAATTGTTCATCTTCAATTCTGGTTATGCTTTATTCAGAACAGCCATTTGAACAAAAAAACCTGGGAGAACTTAGCCCTTCAAAAGGGGAGAGCTGAACAACACCTAAGTTTTGTTATTACATAAGGTTTAAAAAACACAAGATATTGCTGCATGTTTCTTATGACACAGCTCCGTTTTTTCCATCCATACACACTTGAGTTGTGCGTCATGAACTATTATGCAAATTCGACGATGACATCACTTACAACAGCATCCGCAAAACACTAGATTTGGTATGTATTTTATTGTCATTGTTTCCCGATATGAAACTGAAATGTGAATTTCAGCTCTAATTAAGGAATGCTTTACCTCAAACTCTTCAGCAAAGCCGCAGTTGGAGTCTGCTTTCTGCTTCCTGTAGTAAGCCTCGTAATCCTCTACGCTCACTGCTGCACTCCTGCTTATAAGGACAAGAGAATGAGTTACCTTGCAAATGAGCGTCTTCTTTTCCTAAACTTTGAAATACAAGGTTTATACTCACACTTTAGCTCTAAAAAAGAAGAAGAAAGCAATATTGACCTACACTTATATGCAAGACAAATATTTTTAAAATGTAAAAATTTTTACCTCATGGAATGAATCTGGATGTCTGATGTTTCTTTACTTGATAACCTACAGCATACAGACAATGAAATTAAACACATAAACTTGAGTCATCTTTAAAAATTCATGATGGTGACAAACCTTCTCCAGTATACAATGAAGCCAATTAGAACGATGAAGAGAACACAGAAAATTCCCAATGTTGCTCCGACAGCTATGCTGATGACGACTGTAACATTGAACAGAAAGGATTAGGGCAGAAAAAGCGATTGAATAAGAAGATTTCATATTGAACCTCCACGATACCTGGGTCCTGTGGGAGATTTATTTCAGAATAGAAATTAGTGATGGAAGCCTTTGACCCGGATGACCCTGCCTTCACTAGGTTGTCCTGGAGACTCAATCTAGTGAACAGTACAATGGCATACCTGCAAGATCATAGAGGCTGCTGTCATTTAGAGCATACACAAAATAACTTGCGTAATAATGCAACAAAATAATGACTGCACGTGTCAAGAGCTTGTTTTCTTTTGCAGTGTTTTCAGTCCCTCAGGATTTTGCTGGCTTTTTGGTGATTGTCTGAAATGCCTGATTTTGCGGCAGCTTCATCATAAAGTTGCGGCAAACGTTGCAAAGTTTAGAGGTTTATTTTTTGGAATAACATTGAATTAGTTTGATTTTATGAATTTATTATCAATGTTGTGAGTTTTCATTGTACTTTAACTTCAAAAACCACAAGATTTTCAACAAAAATTGGAAAACAACTACAGTATTAGACCTTTTTCCACCACAGAAACTTTTACGGGAACTTTAAAGTGGGTTATACTTGTGTAGCGCTTTTCTACCTTCAAAGTACTCAAAGCGCTTTGACACTATTTCCACATTCACCCATTCACACACTGATGACGGGAGCTGCCATGCAAGGCCATAACTATGACCCATGAGGAGCAAGGGTGAAGTGTCTTGCTCAAGGACACCACCGACGTGACTAGGATTGCAGAAGTTGGGGATCGAACCAAGAAGAACCCTCAAGTTGCTGGCACGGCTGCTCTACCAACCGAGCCACGCCGTCCCAATTACCGCTGGGAACACAAAAGATGTTCAAGGCAAACTTAGCTTAGCATAATAACAAAACTGTCGCGAGTAGCGAACAAGACTGCCAGGCCCCAAGGTGTGTCTAAGTCAGTGTTTACCCATCTTTACTGAGCCAAGGGACATATTTTACAATTGAAAAATATCACAGCTCAAAGAAAAGCAACAAGATGGAAAAAGAGCAAAGAGCCCAAAGAAGGTGAGAGAAGTTTTGCGATCATTTCAAACTGAAAAAGACAGACATTGTGATTATATGTTTGCACTGTCAAACAGAGCTTTCGTTACACAATCAATGGTGCCGCATTACCAGAAAGCACTTTTCATATTTAAGAAAAGTAAACAAGCAGAAACAAGCTAAAAGTATATTTTGGTAGCCAACGCCTATAGGTTTGTCTTGCATAACAAATGTTTTATTCAACCATATTAGTATCTACAGTTTGTATGTTTATATCATCTAGGCCACATTTGGCCACAAATCAAACATCACTCCTTAAAATAATACATTTTCAAATGTGTCTGTGTTATATATGTTGTTATTCAATTTACAGTATTATGCTGAATTAGTATTTTTATTTAATTTGGTTCTTTATGAGTTATATATAACATGGTTTTAGGCTAAACCTAGTTTTTAACATATATTATTTTTAAATATAAGTAATATCTAGCGATACCCATGAAGTAAAAGTGAAATTTCATTGCTATGTGCATTAATAAGAAAGGTAATTTGAAAAATATTTGTTTATTTAAATTATTTTCCCTAAAAGACACATTGAGTTTAGAAAGTGTCTTTTATTTGACTAATTGAACAAATGAATCGGTACCTAACTGGATTACTAAAATAGTGGATAGCTGCAGCCCTGGATGAATATCAAACAATCTCCTTTGCTCACAGGAGCGTTCGTAATCTGGCAGGTGCTTTCCGCTGCTGTCTTTACGCAGAGAGGCACAGCTACGGTGCTCCATCCATCCATCCATTTTCTACCGCTTATTCCCTTCGAGGTCGCGGGGGGCGCTGGAGCCTATCTCAGCTACAATCGGGCGGAAGGCGGGGTACACCCTGGACAAGTCGCCACCTCATCGCAGGGCCAACACAGATAGACAGACAACATTCACACACTAGGGCCAATTTAGTGTTGCCAATCAACCTATCCCCAGGTGCATGTCTTTGGAGGTGGGAGAAAGCCGGAGTACCCGGAGGGAATCCACGCAGTCACGGGGAGGACATGCAAACTCCACACAGAAAGATCCCGAGCCCGGGATCGAACTCACGACTACTCAGGACCTTCGTATTGTGAGGCAGACGCACTAACCCCTCTCCCACCGTGCTGCCCCTACGGTGCTCAGGAAGTGCAAATCAATATCACAAAGTGGCTGAGAGACTTGTAAAACTATTGGAAAATAAGAATGACTTTTACAAACATAATAACAGAGCTTCCTAGGGAAGGTTGGGCACATGGACTTTGTATACAAATAAAGGTAAAACCACATTGTTTTCAGTTTTATAAAAATAATGAAATAAAATATATCAAAAAATATTTGAGAAAAAAACATTTTCACCTTAAGTAAATTATTCTCTTATTTAATAATTCTTATTTAATTGTATTTAATGTTAATGAGCAACTTTGTATATAAATGGATTAGATCACAATAAAATAAAGAAAAAAAAATGGCAGTGCCCCTCCAGTTACTGCATTATTTGTAGTAAATATTCATTTTTGGCCAAATTTCGGCACAAATTATGATCTCTTACGGTACATTAAGTGCCACGGCACAGTGGTTGCGAGACACTGGTCTAAGGCAGTGATTAACCTGCACTGTGACATGTGTGTGCAAATGTCCACATGCCACATGTTTAGGTTAACCAATAAGTGCAGGTAATACTAATTACAGGTCCCTAGTGCCACAAACTGTTTGAGGAGAAGGAGGTGTGGGGGTGCTGAAAGTAGATGACACACCCGATAATGAATTGATACGCAGCATCTATTAGAATAGTACTAAGGGAGGGATTTTCTTACTGGTATCTTCCATTGCCATGAAGTGCACCATTGGTGTAGCCCTCCCATTCTGAACCATCTCCTATGTCTACAACAACATTGGTCTCTTGACTGCGTGACTGAACATTTCTCTCTTTTACTGTTGCAAGGTATGTTGAGGTATCTTTGTCTTCCCATTGTTGATATGTTTTCTCCAAGTACTGGGTCATATTAGATGTGTCAGCAGCTGAAATTACAGGGATAGGAAAGTAACAACACAAGTCGTTGTAGCTCATTAAGTGATAATGATATGCGCCTAAAATCTGACAATAAGAAGAAGATTTAACCAACCGTTTCCTATCTTGTCCGTTATTAGCACACCAAAATGAGTAATTGGTCCATGGGTGTCAAGCAGGAGGCTGGGGTTGATCTGAATGGTGAACCTGTTGTATACTTTGTCGGTCACATTCACTAGTGACTCGTAGTTTACTGGAATTGGTGGGTCTATCAAAACATGAGGAACTATATTATTTAGTTTTCCTTACATTTTGTTTTGAAAACTGATGCAGTCACTATACCTGTGATGCCAGTCTTGCAGTGGAGAAACACTGGAGTGGCCGGTTGTCCACAGCTCAGTGTCTCCATCATGAGCTGGTATGTTGTGTAGTGGCTGAGGTTGGAGATGGTCTGGCTACAGCTTTCATTACAGGTTCTGAAGTCAACTGTGTCGCTATTATTTACAGTGATGCGAAATCCATGAAACTGGCCCCTCGGCTTAGTCCAGGACAAGACAATTTCTGCATCTGTTTTATCTGGACCTTCACATGTTACATTTCTCAATGGACTTGCATCTAGAGCAGAAAGATAAACATACCATTGGTTAAGTACTAACAGTCAAGGTTATATAGAATTTAAAACCATGGAGTACAAAGGCAGACAGCAGCCATAAATCCAGCAGAGGGCACTGTCTTACAAGTCAGTTCACTCAATATTTTCTAGCACCATATGCTTTGACAATATGTGGTACCTCAAGTTTGTATGATTTGTTTTTTTCAGTTCAGTTCAGTTCAGTTTCAGTTTATTTCGAACATGCATACGATACAATGTAATGCATCACACAATTCCAGTTGTTTCATTACAGCACGTCCAAAAAGGAGTAGGAAGAAGCAGAGCTTATTTAATCCTAGCCCTTTTCATACCATAGCCATTTTATCCAATTTCCTTGTTCTCTTTAACAGAACAGTGAGCAAATAGATAATAAATAAATAAATAATAAACCATAGTAAGCATATAAATATTAAATACATAAATAATCTTTGGGTTCAAGATGTTCATCATAATTCTTGTTCTGTGTACTTTGTGAACACCTGTAGTTTGAACCGTCTCTTAAACTGAATCATATTGGTGCCTTGTTTGATTTCTTTAGTTAATCTGTTCCATAATTTAATTCCACATACTGATATACTAAAAGTTGTAAATGTTGTACCAGCATACAAATGTTTTAAATTAGATTTTCCTCTAGGGTTATATTTCTCCTCTTTTGTTGAGAAGAATTGTTGTACATTCTCGGGTAGCAGGTTATAGTTTGCTTTGTACATAATTTTAGCTGTTTGCAAATGCACTAAATCGTTGAATTTCAATAATTGTGATTTAATACATAAAGGGTTTGTATGTTCTACAAATGTATGTTTTAGTTTCACCAAAAATATGTCAGGGTTTTTATACACTCTGTTTTATTACAATTTAACACGTTAGTGACTCAGTCACTGCTTTATTTATTGAATACGACTACAAAATAAGCTACCATTAAGCCAAATAAAGTAAAGTATCATTCAGTAACAATCAAAGTCAACAAGAGCCTTACTAGCCTTTCCAGAGTGTCACTGACTATACCCACCACACGATAATTACGATATTTGGAGCGAAAGAATCAAGGGTAATACGGTGCTTACTGGCTGTCCAGAGTAGTTTGTTGAGAGTAAGCTGTCTCGTGCATGGAAGAGGTCCCACTGTATATGCATTGTAACTGTACCTGTGCAACTGGAAATCGATCTGGCGGCACCCTGAGTTCCATCCGAAGTCTCTGAGACAACTGTAAAGTTATAGCTGCTGCCAGGCTCCAGCTTTTCGATGGTATGCACCGTTTGGCCAGTTAAAACATTGCCACTGATAGGCTGATCTGAGCTTTTCCATGTCAAATAATAAAGATAGTCTTCCTTGTAATCATCAGGTTGAGTCCACTTGACGGTGATGTTTTCTTCCTCCTCGGATGTGTTGAGATACTTCACACTTAGAGGTTCTGTTGGCATTTGAGAGTTGGGGTTAAAGAGAGTGAAGTAACCCAGACACGTGCATTAATTAAAAACAATCTGCTTACTTGTGGTTACCAAATAGGCATGGACCTTTTCACTCCTAAAACCCAAGACACCCACTGTTGCTATGGAAATGTTGTAGGGTGTCCCAGAAAGCAGAGGCTCAAAAGTATGACTGGTGTTAGTCGTATTCATGTATTCATATTCCTCAGAAGGCGTGCTTGTCAGCTGGTAGTAGAACGATCCTTCAGTCATCAGGGCCGCTTCTGACCACCTTACTTCGATTGAGTGTGTTGTCTTTCTGAGGATCTCAATAGGCCCGGGTGGGTTTGGAACTTTGGGTTGATTGGGAATGCAGTGTGTCAGTTTAAAAAAGCAGAGTAACATATTTTCAAAATTGAGGAAGGCAAAGGTCACATCATTTATGGACATTGACTCAAGATAAAATATTACTACATGAGATTTGCTATTGTCTGGAATTAAAATGTTAAAAGTTCGCCTTTTCTTGATGCTTGGTTGACCAAGTGATGAAGTAAGAAAACTGAGGTGAGGTTGAATTTAAATTTTCAGAAGTTCCTGGAGGACCCTTTTTATTGCATCATGTCTTTGAATATGTATTAAGTATGTATTAAAAATGTATTGCAGTCCTCTCTCATCACATCGCACTTTCAATATTGCGGCTTTACTACATCGCAGATTTAAATATTTGGCCTAAATTAAGTGTTAAATTAAGTCAGTGCAGTATTTGTCTTATTTTATATTGTTATGTTGTGATGATCGATAAAGATATTCACCAAGCCGTTTTCGGGTTAACACTGCTAAGAACAACGCGGTAACTAATCTTGGCGCTACTGTACCTTCACCACGACAATCAAGGTGACCAACTTTTGGAAGAACAACTTTTTGATGCACTTCAGAGCACTTGCCTATTTTGAGCTATTGGCGTGCTCGATGTGGAAGTACAATCTTTAGCCATGTAAACACTAGGACAAAGTTGCCGTAAAGATTGGTAATTAATCTCCGATCAGCTAAAAAAGGCAAATTTCAGCCATAATTAGGATCGGCACGCCTCTAAATACAGTTATAATAAAATATTGGACACAAATCTTGTGTCTTAGGAGATATTTTTAGACAATATTACATTTTGCATGTTAGTTTATCGCTGTAAATTGGTTCAGGGCCTGACCAAAGTAGGAATTAGGGGTGGGCGATATGGCAAAAAAATTATTATGATTAATTTTTTTGTATCTTACGATCTCGATGAATATCACAAAAAGTTGGATTGTCCCGTGCAGGATTATAGCGAGTACTGTTGAATCCCTACTTTTTACTACTGCAGGATCTTGTAACAGACATTTCCACCATGTTTGCTCAAGGTCATATATGCTAACAGCTGACAACTGTCATTTTGTTCATATCTATATTTGAGGTACGCTACGATCCGTACCTCGGTTTTAAGGCCACAGTTTAACTTATTTTTCAGTACATTTTGTGTGAGTGAAGACAAGTTTTTTTCCTCTCAAAGTTGTTTTGTTATTTTGCTAGTCATCACAAACTTAATTCTGCACTAAACAAGGTGTCATTGGTGTATTGAATAATATAAAACTTTTATTTCAAGTTAACATTTACCAAACAACACTTTCAATTGGTAAATTATCATTTGTATTCTTGTATTACTTGTATACATCAGTGCTTCTCACCAGTGCTTTGGCAAACAAAAAGTGGTAACCCACATTGTGTAGTTTTTACAACTCAAATACTGTAGCATACAATGAATACAATTATAATAAAGTGCAGTTTGAATTTGAAGTACTGTAAATTCATGTATACCAACACATAAAACAAGCTTAATGATTATTTCAGGAAGAAAATGTTTTTTAACCACAAACTCAAAAATGATTTGAACAAAAGGTGTCTGCAGTGTTTTTCAGGGGGGGGTGGATTTATTTTTTTATTAATAAAGCAAGTGTTTTTCGGGAGGGAGCGTTGTGATTTATTGTGTTTTTATTTTTAGTTTCATTTATATTTGCTGTAAATGTGTCTTGTCGGCGGTTGTGTAGTTGATTGATAGAGTAATGGTATAGGGTATTGTTGTTGTTTGTGGTGGTGTAGAAATGGGGTGGTGGGGAATTGGGTAGGGATAGGCGGGGACTCGGGCAGCGGACGGTACCGGGCCGCGGCCGGTGGTTGGGGACCACTGCTCTAGACCAGGGGTCCCTAAACTAGTTGACCCGGCGGGCCGCATTGGGTTAAAAAACTTGGGGCCGGGGGGTCAAGCTGTATATATATATACATTCCGAGCGCGATTATGTCACGTTTTCGATAGGAAAATGCATTTTTAGACAATATGATTTGCCTGAGCGGCTTGGAGACACCGAGAGTAACGAGCAGTAAAAAATGGATTAGAAAAGAAAGATTTAAAAAAAACAAAAAAAAAAACATTTTTTACTTGTGTCCAGTGTCCAAAATCCGGCCCGCAGGCCGCAGTTTGGGAACCCCTGCTCTAGCCAGTCACCTATAGTATACACTCTTTCAATCCAATATAGTAGACATAATAATAATATTGTGGAAAAGAAGACATATACCATATTGACTTTAGGAGCTCCGGTCTCATTTAGTGGCCAATACCACCAGAGCATTAATATTTTTTAAATTTATTTTTATGCTTGTTTAGGCCTAAAATTTATTTAAAAAGTTGGGGAGAAAAAAATCTTCCATAGTGAAACCACAAACTTGAAGCGTGAGTTGGCAAGGGACGAATGTATACCAATATGTGTTACTGAATAAATTACATTGCAGTGTACTTACAAGTAGCATTGGTAACAAATTCTGATGTTGCATTGAATGGTCCACTATATGACATCACCATGGCACTGTACAGGCTCCCAGCAGACAGACCCTCAAACAGCAATGAGTTGTTGGTAGTTTGCACCAGCTGCGGTTGAGAAGCCATGGAGGAAGTGTTGAGGTAAACAGAGTAATTCTCTACATTACCAGGCGGGCTCATCCAGGACACCAAAACTGAAATATTGGAGCCAAGACTGGAGATACTGGGTTGTACCCTCTCAGGTTCTGTTACCACAAAGAGAAGAAAAAATACACTGAGTCCCAACATTCTGAAAAAGGAAAAGAAAATGTTAAGTCTTACTTGTGTACTGAGAGATGCGCTTTGCTCTCCCCTCTATGCCATCCCCTGCTTGGACAAAAACAGAGAAACTGCACTGTGTCCCCGGAGGGAGTTCTGAGATCAGTGCAAAATCCTCTTCCACCGTTTTGTTTTGGGAGCTACAGTCAGTAGTTTCAATCCGATATGTATACTCAGGCTTGTGCTCCTGCGGCTTCATCCATGTCAAACGTATGGCAGTTGAGTTTATGGTGTGAGCCTTCAATTCATTAATCTCAAAAGGTCCTGGAAACCAGACAGATATTTTCAATTAATATGTGCATTGTGGTCAGATAAACAACATTTGCTGACGTTTTTGGGTAATGAGACAGTTGGGGAGCTTATGAAAAGGGATCATTGGTAGTGTAGTGGTTCACAAAGCAGATGAATACCCTGCTTACAACTGCCACCCGTGCGTGCTGTGGCCCTTATATCATCAAACAGCTTCAGCTATGACTCTGAACTGGATTAGCGGTTTTAAAAAAATATATTTAAAAAGTTACGTATGACATTAAGTAAAGCATTTTCCACTACTTTAATCATTACTGTGCCGACCCAAAGGGTGGGAATTATAAATCAATTGAATGATTTCTGGTCAGTAATTATTTTGGCACTGATATGGTGTCTAACATTAATAAGACTAAGGGTGTTTCGATACATAGCTTTCACTTCTGTTACGATACCAATATTGTAGCCTTCAGTATTGGCCTGACATAATATCAGTACAAATCATACATACTTTTGTTATTTTGTAATGAGACTTTAGATGTAACGATTCACTGAAGGAACAGACAAAAAAGATGTATTCTATTCTATTTTATGATTTTGTAATGCTTCTAATTGCTTGATCAAGTGAAATTACTCAAACAGAAAACAATGTAAGGTATAAAAACTAACCTTATTACATATGGAAGTATTTTTGTAGCACAACTATTTGCAAATGTGTATCTCAATCTGTGCATCTGTAATCCGATTCACATGTTTGTGTACTAAATTGTGTGTCTGTATCTCAATATGCGCGTGTATGATCAGATCCATGCGTGCCTGTTTTAATTTGTGTGTCTGTATTTCCGTATATACTCCGGGCTCGGACCAGCAACAGATTGAAATACACGTTTGCAAATAATTTTGCTACAATCGTACTTCAATAACAAATCCTTACTGATTGAGAGTTGAGCCAAAAAGCCCTAGGCCAGGTCTATTGAACTAAAACATTTTGGGGGCTGTATTTCCTGAAAGCAAGTTTACACAACATACTATCGCACAGCCATACTAGTTGGCATCCATTACGTCAATCAATCAAAGATTACTTATATAGTCCTTAATCACAAATGTCTCAAAGGGCTGCACAAGCCACAACAACATCCTTAGCTCAAATCCACACACATGCCTTCTTCAGTTCAAACAAGGCATTCAGTGTTTATTAAAAACAAAATATGTCCTGCCATTTCAACTATTACTCTGCAATTGGTAAAGGTTGTTACCGAATAAGACCAGGCTACAGTACGTACGTGTGAACACAGACTTGATCCGTGGAGCAGCCAGGGTACCATCTGCTGTTTGTGCAGAGACAGCAAAAGTGTAGTTGTTGCCAGAGAGAAGGTCAGAGATATTCACAAATGTTCTGGAGACCACTTTAGACTGTGGATTGGACGATTCGTTGGAGTAATGCACCACATACGAGTAGTCCGACTTGTTTTCTGGCTGCTCCCACACCAGCACCACTGAGTCTGTGCTAATTTCTACTGCTCTCAGCGTGGTCACTGAATACGGTCCTGAGCAAATGTAAACAATGGAAAAAAGGAGAGTACTGAGTTTTACACAAAACATTTACAGTGAATCCTGACCGCCTCATTTCACTTACTTGTATAATTATTTGCTGTAACGGCTATGCTTTTATAGCCCAGGATTGCAATAGTTTCAACAGAAAGAGAGTACCGGGTTCCAGATTGAAGATTGGTCAGCAAAAACCAGTTGTTTGTGGTAGTTGAAAAGCCACTGACACTTGACACGCTGAAGTTGTGCTGATTTTGATCCATTTTATGTGGCAACATCCAGGTGAAGTTAATGGAATCGACAGTCTGCGACTGAACACTGATGGATCCAGGAGGGTTTGGAACTGATCCCAAAAAAAAACATTATTAGTTGCTATTGGACAGTAGCTAAGTGAGGTACGAACTATCTTCAACGAATGAGTAACTCACAAGTTGCATTGCAGACACTGGAACTGTTGCTCTCGAAAGGTCCACTTTTGCTTATCACCACCACACAGTAAAGCACTCCTGGCTTCAGGTCTGTAAATGTCGTGTTTAAAGTGGCGTTGCTCACAGATTTTGAGTGTCTGTTCAACTGGACAGTGTAGGAATCCACCTGCCCAACTGGAGCACTCCAGTACACAGACATATTTGTCGTTGTCCCTATCAAGAGGATGTCAGAAACTGGCGAAGGCCCTAGGAAAAGGAAGCATTAGTTGTTTTAATACTTAACAAGCAAAATATCATATTTTCTTATTGCAGCCAAGGTTGTCTTTTGTTACTGAACAGCAGAGAGTACAAATTATAGGAAATATGATAATTCTGGGGAGAACTTTATTTTTGCTTTTTTGATAACACATCCCCCGCCAAAATAATGATAAACAATAAAATATTTTCAGTTAGAATTAGCACTGTCAAACAATTAACATTTTCAAATAAAATTAATCACAGCGTTTCTGTGGAATCCATCCATTCATTTTCTACCGCTTGTCCCGTTCAGGGTCGATTCATTTCAATTAAATATAATTCATTTTTAATCTATATTAGTATAATATATATACACATAATTTGTTTACTAAACACTTTTAACATCATGTTCTGAACAAAAATTCCATCCACATTAATGTGGTCCAGCTACTTTAATACATGCTTGCCAACCCTCCCGTTTTTAGCGGGAGACTCCCGGTATTCAGCGCCTTTCCCGATAACCTCCCGGCAGAAATTTTCTCCCGACAAACTCCCGGTATTCAGCCGGAGCTGGAGGCCACGCCCCCTCCAGCTCAATGCGCACCTGAGTGGGGACAGCCTGTTCTCACGTCCGCTTTCCCACAATATAAACAGCTTGCCTGCCCAAAGACGTCATAACTGTAGAATGATCGAGGGCGAGTTCTTGGTTTCTTATGTGGGTTTATTGTTAGGCAGTTTCATTAACGTCTTCCCAATGCGGTAACAACACACAACAACAGCAGTCACGTTTAGTCTACCATAAAGCAGTTCGTCTGCCGTAAACAGCAATGTTGTGACACTCTTAAACAGGACAATACTGTCATCTACTGGATAGCCTCCAGAACACTGAAATTCAAGTATTTATTTTATTTATATGTATAATAAAATAAATATATATATATATATATATATATATATATATATATATATATATATATATATATATATATATATATATAGCTAGAATTCACTGAAAGTCAAGTATTTCATACATATATATATATATATACAATATATATATGAAATACTTGAGTTGGTGAATTCTAGCTTAAATATATTCCCCTCTTAGCCACGCCCCCGCCCCACCCCCGACCACGCCCCCCATCCCCCACCTCCCGGTATCGGAGGTCTCAAGGTTGGCAAGTATGCTTTAATATGGAAGTACTTTAGTAAAAAAAGAGAGGTCCTTCTTGCAGAGTGTGCATAATACTTTATGGGCCTGATCTACGACGATCCAAATAGCAAGTGCTAAACAGCGTGTACAAACTATGATCATTTTGTGTACTTTTAGTGGGCGTATTTTAAGTTGATCTACTAAGACTGTACAAACACAAACCTTTAGTAGATCAGGCCCAATGTCAATTGACTGTTTCGTTGTGTTTTTTGTGCTCAAATTTCCCATGGAGCTGGCCAATGTGCTGTTTGGCATTTTCCATATTGACTTGTTTGCTTTTGCAGCCTTTCACTATACTATAACTCACAAGGAAAAAACTGCGTTGCCAGTCAAAAATTTTGGGTCATTCAAACTACAAATGGGTAATTGTTCAAACATATTCTTTAAAATCAGATTAATAATGATGATGGATAAATCTGCATTTACTGGTTAATTTTAACAGCCCTCATTACAATATAATATATTGAACAAAAATATAAATGCAATACTTTTGTTTTTGCTCCCATTTTTTACGAGTCCAACTCAAAGATCTAAAACTTTTACTTCATACACAAAATACCTATTCCTCTCAAATATTGTTCACAAATCTGTCTGAATCTGTATTAGTGAGCATGTCTTGTTTGCCAAGATAATCCATCCCATCTCACAGGAGTGGCATGTCAAGATGCTGATTATACAGCATGATTATTGCACAGGTGTGCATTAGGCTGCCCACTATAAAAGGCCACTCTGATATGTCCAATTTTGCTTTATTGGGAGTCTGTGGGGGGGGGGGGGGGGGGGGGGGAGAAAAACAGTAAGTATCTGGTGTGACCGCCATTTACGCATTGCAACACATCTCCTTTGCATAGAATTGATCAGGTTGTTGATTGTGGCCTATGGAATGTTGTTTCACTCCTCTTCAATGGCTGTGCGTAGTTGCTGCTAGCAGGAACTGAAAGAGGCTGTCGTATACGCCGACCCACAGCATCCCAAACATGCTCAATGGGTGACATGTCTGGTGAAAATGCTGGCCATGCAAGAACTGGGATGTTTTCAGCTTCCAGGAATTGTGTACAGATCCTTGCAACATGGGGCCTGCATTGTCATACTGCAACATGAGGTGATGACAACATCGAATGTGAGCATTTTCCCACTCAAGTTGGTTACGACAACGATCTGCAGTCAGGTCGAGACCCCGATAAGGACAACAAGGATGCAGATGAGCTTTCCTGAGACGGTTTCTCACAACTTAAGCAGAAATTATTTGGGTTATGCAAACCAATTGTTGCAGCAGCTGTCCGGGTGGCTGGACTCAGACGATCATGGAGGTGCACCTGCTATGTGTGGAGGGTCTGGGCTGGTCTGGTTACACGTGGTCCGCGGTTGTGAGGCCGGTTGGATGTACTGACAAATTCTCCAAAAAAGCCTTTGGAGATGGCTTATGGTAGAGAAATGAACATTCACTTAATGGGCAACAGCTCTAGTGGACATTCTTGCAGTCAGCATGCCAACTGCACGCCCCCTCAAACTTGCGACATCCGTGGCATTGTGCTGTGTGATAAAACTGCACATTTGAGAGTGGCCTTTTATTGTGGGTAGCCTAAGGCACAGCTGTTCAATAATCATGCTGTTTAACTAGCATCTTGATATGCCATACCTGTGAGGTGGGATGGATTATCTTGGCAAAGAAGAAATGCTCACTAACACAGATTTAGACAGATTTGTGAACAACATTTGAGAGGAATAGGTATTTTGTGTATATAGTAAAAGTTTTTGATCTTTGACTTTACCTCATGAAAAATGGGAGCAAAAACAAAAGTGTTGTGTTTATATTTTTGTCCAGTGTATGTACACAAAGTATACAGTATTATTTTTCTATTGGATTACGGCCTCCGTCATTCAGTGGAGGGTATATTAATTATATTTATCGTCTGGCACCACCTGTTTTTTCTGACAGGTAAAAAGGAAATGTGGCATTTATTCAGTCAACTGACATTTGATTTTTAAAAAACATTTTTTTAGGAAAAAGGTTGTAGGATAAAAGTGCATGAATGAGTGAGGTCATACTTGTGTAGCTTGATATATATTCCCCTTGAGACTTCACCCCTTCAACAACGGTAAACACTTCAAAACTGTACGATGCTCCAGGGGTCAGGCCAGAAAAGGTATAGATTTCTGTTTTAGTTGAAACATTGTGAAGCACTTTGCCATCCTGTGACATTGTCACCAGGTAGGCGTAGGAGTCCTTATGGTCACTTTGCCTGAGCCACGTCAAGGTGATGGCTGTTGTGTTTACGTCCTTCACCCTTAGTGCAGTCACTGCTTTGGGAACTACAACAAACAACAATGAGGTAATCAATGATATCACAAATTGAAGATAATAAAAAAAATATTCATGCATCAGCACTTGTTTTTACTTGTGTAAGTGAACGTCTGCTCTGCTGTGGATTCACTTCCTGGTGGTGCTAATGTTGTGACACTGACGTTGTATCTCGTTCCTGGTTCCAGATCACTCACTATAGTGCTGTTAATATCATGGACTTGTAGTTTTTTCACAAGGGTTCCTGTAGCGTTGTAGATTTTAACAATGTACGTGTAATTTAATTCCTGCGAGTGTGACCATGCCACTTGTATTGCGGTTATGTTGAAAGGGCTGGCCACAAGGTTCAACACAGGGTAGGGCACTAGAAAAAAAGATGATACAATATTTAAATATTATATATATATTTTTTTAAATGTACATGATTACTAGTATTACACATTGGTCAAGTTGCTCACAGTGCAGGAATGTACACTCATTTATTCTTTCGGTACGAGACGAGGTACCCCTTTGTCACCCGTCAATCGCAGAGCACATATCAACAAACAAACATTCACACTCACATTCCCATCTATAGAGGGGTTTCGATTTTTTTACATTTCCCATAGTACATTGCCAATATCCATATTGAAGGGTGGAAGTTAGTGAAACACTAATTGTCTGCAACAATTTATCCCATAATATTTATAATGTCGACGACGTGTGCCATTTTCAACTGCCACAATCGAGGTGGAAGGAATAAAACTCGCTTGTATCGCATTCCTAAGCTTTTTCCTGGCAAAATGGCAGCGGCTGGAAAAAAAAGTTACTGGTGAAGACGAGCATAGATTGCTCAACCGAGATGTGGCGGGATGACGACGTTGTGCTTGTTTGGATCATTTCAGGTAAAACATTTTGTAAGTGAAGTGAAGGGAATTATATTTATGTAGCGCTTTTCTCTAGTGACTCTAAGTGCTTTATTTGAAACCCATTATCTAAGTGACATTTAAACCATTGTGTGTGGGAGGTGCAGGTGGGTAAAGTATCTTGACCCAAGGACACAACGGCAGTGACTCAGTAAAGTACAGTAAAAAATTAATCTAAAATAAATGCGAGCCCCACTTTACATTAACGTGATATGCTTGGTCGAATGACTTTGATAGTAGTTGTATTGATAAAAAATAGTACTCACTTCTCTGATCTGGACTGTAGCCTCTACATAAAACAAAAGTGGAGCTACATGAGAACAACAATCTCTCAATCTTGCCTTACAGTCACAGTGTGCTGAGATGACGATTGGTTATCCATGATTATCCAGCGTGACGAACTTAGGTGGGATCATTTCTGAGAGTCCATTTCTCTCGGCTGGCTTGAGGACACAATGTTGTCTGGGTTTAGACAGATAAACATAAACGCCACAAACCCATCTACAAACAACGTAGCTATTTTTACTCCTATAATTTTGAAAGTCTTTTAAAGTGTAAAATGGGCTAGGTTGAACAATTAGGTAGTTCACAAAGTCCGGGTATGAGACATCGGGGAAGATGTCGCGCATGGTCTCTGCTCCACTCAGACTTGTCGATCTTGTACGGATCCTTTCATCCAATTACGGCTGTTTGCTCTTTATAACGACAAAGTGACTTCTTATCTAATGTATTTCTCCATCGTATCACAGTCGGTGCAATGTTATTTTCCACTGAATGGTTCGGAAATATTACGTGTAGCTCTATCGTGAACGATGGCGCGCGACTTTCAAAATGGCTGACGCGATGCACTTTCGGGGTTAATTGAAATCCCTCTATTGGCAATTTAATCTAACATGCATATGTTTTGGGGAATGGAGGAAACACATAGGTAGAACATGCAAACTTCACACAGAAACGCTCAAACCCTCGATCTCCTGACTGAGAGGCCAACATGCTAACCGCTAGGCTAACATGCGGTCCAATATAACAGACAATCCAAGATTAAAAACTGTCAAGGGTAAGGAGTATGTCATCACTGCATCATAATCTATTATAGCAGCAGTATCATGACAGCAGTACTATTCACACACTATTCCATTGATAAAAAAAACACATTTACAAACTGTATATTCAATTATTATAACTCTTGATTTGATGCCAAATTTGTGACATACACTGTACAGCGATTATAGGGAACAACTAATACAAAATTTGATATTTGGAAATTGAAATTGAAAAATACAAACGTTGGATAATGTTGGATTTGACAATTAAAAATTGTGTACACGTTTTCTTTAAATGCTCAGATTTGTTACAAAAATTAGTACAGTATGGTAGAAACAAAATATTCTCAGAGAGAGAGCGAGGTGAATGGAATGCTGTCATTGTTAGAGGCTGCCATTTTTAGGACAATATTTGTGACAATAAAGTAAATATGCAGTGAATGGACAATTTAAAAATGATTTGCACTAAACTTACAGGTAGCAAACGAGCTCTGGTTGGATGGGTTGTTTTGGTTTCCAGCAACAGCAGTGACTGTGACGAGAAAAAGTCTTCCGGGATACAAACCACTAAATTGAGCTGTTTTGGACTGTGTTTCATTGCTAGAGAAATATGACAATTCTTCATTGGAGATGTTCACCACATATTTATCTGCTCTTCCATGTTGAGGCAAGGTCCACACAATGATAAGGTTGTCAGTTCCTGATGTAGATGTTATATGTCCAGGTTTCTCAGGCCCTAAACAATAAGACAGCCAAATGAGTATGATTTAAACAGTAGGCCATTCAGAGTATAGGACAGGACCAGTTGGTGAAACGACATGTATGAGTCATAATGCAAAACCATAAGTCAGTATAGTCAACATACACACAAAGCACAAAGGAGCATTTGGGCCACATCAAAAGAAAACACATAATGGTAGTACCATACCAAAGTTGAAAACATACTATTACAAGAATACATGTTTAATTTAATAAAAATGCATGCGAAAAAGTCATAGCTGTACATGAAAGTTAGAATATTACAATAAAAAGACCTGATTTTAATAAATAAATAGTACAGTATGAGCATTAATGTATACTGTAATTTCCGGACTATAAGCCACTACTTTTTTTCCATGCTTTGAACCATGTGCTTTATACAAGACTGCGGCTAATTTATGGATTTTTCCAGGTTCACAAGCTTCACATGCCGCAAATAAATTTAGCTCTATGATCAGACCAATGAAATTGCCCAATGGGTCATGGTGGACCAATGAAATTGTTCATATTAAATCAAACCGACAAATTTAGTGAGCTATTAAGCAAATTATGGAAACACCCCCATGATGGAGAACACACGACGAAAAGCACAGGATGCAGCCCTAAAGCCGAAAACGATCGACCCGACCATCGAAAAAGGAAACGGCAGCCATACTGGTCAGAAATCTACCACCACTAACGGGCTCCAAAAGGACGGACTGCCGCGCGAAAACCGTTGTATGTCGCGTTACACGCATTGTTTTGTTAAATTTGTAAATAAACACAAGTGCATGTTTAAATAGTTCATGTTTCAATGTGTAAAACTGCGGCCACAATATGTACTCAATAAAATGTGTCCAATTATTACGTCGGTTCGGCCTATATTCAGGTGTGCTCAATAGTCCGGAGATTACAGTACTTTAAAGTGCAGTTTTAAGGGATTGTACAAACAAATGTTTTTGTCTGTTTCTGTGAAAAAAAACTATGTGGACTAAATTGCCTGTTTTGTTGGGTTTGTTTAATCGTCTAACCAGAAGTGTTTTTCACAACTATTTATTGGGTTTATGGAAACCACTAGAGACAGTGGCCGCTTGTTCCAAACTATTGCGTTTAGGTACATGGGGGAATTTTAACTTTTACTCTGTAAAGGTACTTTTAGGGTTAGTGGTTAATGGCAAGAAAGACATAACTACAATACGTATGTACATAACACACGCACGTGATTTAGCTAATTAATGATAATAGCAATTTGGATAGTTAGTGTTAGCTGTCATTGAATGTATATTCTATCATAACAACAACACCACTGCAAATTGTTGCACACCCTCTATATGCGTACGTGTTGACAAGACAAGGTGAGTGACCCCAGTAGACACCAATCATTTTATTCGGGCCGGTAAAATTTTTTACTACACAAACTTAGTAATTGGGAAAATATAGACCATTTTAACAAATGTGTTCTGTTAAACCACTAATGGTAACATAAGCTATTTAATGGTGTTCTTCTTATATGTTTGGCTATGAAAAATGTAACTGTGAGCAAGTTGCAAACAGCCCCTTTAACTACACTTTATCCTCACATTTTATTGTACCATGTTGCCATACTTCCTAATTAAAACTCTTATAGGGACAACATGTTTTGAACTAGAAATCAGATGTTGATTGTGAGTGGGTGCTTAGAAATGCTTTATTTTTATCAGCAAAATTCTGCTATAGTAATGGCATTAAACCTCAGGGGACAAAAGCTGACTTTTTTTGTCTTCTCAGTAAATTCTTGCTGTATTTTGGCCATATTTTTTGTTGTTACTCCATTATAAATGATTTTTCCTATGAGAAATGTTTTTGTTAAATAAATAAATTATAACAATTTCAATATCCAATTATTTCACAGGTGTACAATACACTGGCAGTTATTCGGTGATACCCCAAAGGCAAACAGGACACACAAGTCAAAGGGCAAACATTAGTTTTCCTCATAACCTCTCAATTAACTTCAGCCCTAAACAAAAATACCAAACTTGTAATGTTTTAAAAAATATATATATTCTTAGGCCTTTTGATAAAAAAGGTTATCAGAAATTTGCTTAACAATTATTTCACCAATTTAAACCTGCAGATTTTCTGATCAAAGGCCTTTAAAGTGTCCAAATAAACACACAAACAAACAAAAAAACATTACATGTTTGCTATTTGTACTGAAGTTTATGAAAAATATAAGCAAAAATGTAAAAATGAATAAAAAATTCCAAAATGTGTTTATACCTTTCAAAAGCTTAAGGTATTTTATGTCTTGTTCAGCTTAGAAGAGTTTTAAAATATTTAATATTTCAAACTCATCTTTTTTTCCTCTTATTGTTTCTCTAAAAGTATGGCCATACTTACTTGTAAAGGTGCTAATTAAGGTCTCTTGTCCTGTGTTTGAATCGTTTCCTGCAACAGCACTGACTGTAATATTATAGTTGTTTCCAGGGATTAAATTGTTGATGGTAAAAGTGGTATTAAAGCTGTCTGCCTTTCCTTCTGATGTCCAATGCAGTTTATACCCGGAAGCGTTGCCCTCTGGTTTAGTCCACTTCAGAGATATGGATGATGTTGTGACATTAGTGATTTGGAGATCCCTAATTACAGCAGGCTCTACCAATGTTAATGCAGGAAGAGAATGATCAAAAAGTTGAGCACAACACTCAATAAAGCAGTCTTTGTCTTATTGTCTGTTCTGGCGTTTCTTACTTGTGACTGCAGTGAATCGGTAAGGATCTCCCTCTGTTTTATTGTCTCCAGCAATAGAAAATATTGTAATTGTGTATGCCTTGCCAGACACCAAGTCTGATAGCACGGCAAAGGTGTTCCTTGTCTCTCTCAAGGGCTGCTCTCCTCCATTGTGCCACTGCACCCTGTATGTCAACACTTCACCATCAGGTTGTTTCCAGGTTAGAGATATTGAAGAAGTGTTTGTGTCAACAGAGAGTTCACGAACACTGCCTGGTCCTACACAGGAAGACATAGATTTTAAACAATGAGAGGTACAGTGATCAAGAAAATTTTCTCAAACTTTTCTAAGGTGTATTCTGCAGAATTTTAACACATTTGACACATTTCAATTAGGCTTTTCTCAGAAACACCTGTTAGAGTACAGGTATGTGTCGCCATAATGATGTCCTCTGATAGAGGAAAGTGCTGGTCCTACTCCATCTATTGATATTATTGATCATCGAAACCTGTTTTATCGACTAAATGACTGGGTGGGAAACCCAGGGAAAGTTAAAGTTTAAAGTCCCAACAATAGTCACACACACACTAGGTGTGGTGAAATTATCCTCTGCATTTGACCCATCCCCATGTTCACCCCCTGCAAGGTGAGGGGAGCAGTGAGCAGCAGCGGTGGCTGCGCTCGGGAATTATTTTGGGGATTTAACCCCCAATTCCAACCCTTGATGCTGAGTGGGAGGCAATGAGTCCCATTTTTAAAGTCTTTGGTATGACTCAGCTGGGGTTTGAACTCACAACCTTCCAGTCTCAGGGCGTACAATCTACCCTTGATTGGTTATCATCGTATCTTGCAGGTAGGAGTTTTTTGGGAGTAAATGGTAAATGGGTTATAGTTGTACGCTAACCACTACCCATCAGGAGCAAGGGTGAAGTGTCTTGCTCAAGGACACAACGGACGTGACTAGGTTGGTAGAAGCTGGGGATCGAACCAGAAACCCTCAGGTTGCTGGCACGGCCACTCTCCCAACCGCGGCACGCCGTCAATGTTGAGGATGTGCATTAATTCGAAAAAAGAATGTAGGTGATGGCAAGCAGAAAATGTTTTGTTTATTTAAACTATTGGAATCATTAGTTGACAGTCTTGATTGCCAAGCAAGTACAACAAAACACAAACTTCACACAGGTTTGAGTTAGCTAAGATGCTAAACCAAGTGACGTTATCTGTTATTCTTTAAACTGTACTTACTTGTGTACTGAGACAGAGTTGCACCGACTCCTTTGGTCACTTCATCATCTGCCACTGCAGTTACAACTATATTGTACATAGTCCCAGCAGTTAGGTCAGTGATGTTTTTTGATGTTTTTTCTTCGTAGCCATCCTTGCCATGGCTCCAATGTACCATGAAGAAAGAGAAATTCCCTTCTGGTTTGGTCCAGCTCACATTTATAGATGATGTTGTCACATCGTTGACAGTGAGATTGGTGACTTCACGAGGCTCTGACCAAGTTGTGAGGAAGGTTAGAACTTTAATACTTATGGTTTACACAGAATTATTTGTGGTTGCAAATTTGAACCAGTCCAGTCCTCACAGCAATTTAGTAGGATTTTGTCCCAAAAAATATACTGTATACAGTGGTACCTAAGATTTGAAACACCCACATTCTGTATGATTCTTTTTTTGACAAAAGTTTTCCCCCCAATTTTGCCCCTGTTTTTGCATACTGTCTAAGTTATTGTGTAGCCAAACATTCTGCGCAAATGTGTCTGTTGGCCTTTCATTCCTAAGGGCTATTCACACATCGCCGGTTTAGGTGGTGTTTCACGAACCACCGTGAACCGTGTCCCAAGAGTGGCGTAAAGCCTTTCTCAACATGTTTTGAACCATGGCGCCAACACAAATTGGCTCGGGAGTACCCCGGATCTTCCTGTAACGTGGAGGAGTCCTCCATTCTCTACTACACATCAATCACAGTGCTACCGCATGAAAACGTTATGCCTTCGTCTTTAATTGTGCCGCGGCTGTGTTCAGATTGTGAATATCCGGGAGGTAAGGGTGACTGGCGGATTATGTTGGTGTTAAAAGGGAACTGCACTTTTAAAAAAAAATTGTATATCGTTCACAATCCCTATCTCAGACAAGAACACATATGCCTTTATTTTTTTCTGCATTCTAACTTGTAATATACGACAAGTACGAGGTGGCTAACAATGATGCTGATGGGAGTCATCTATTGCACCCATAAAGCCCTCTAAAAAACATCCAAAAAGCACCAACAATACTTCATTTACATGTTGTGACCTGAGTATTAATCAAGTATTAGCGATATTGTTATTATAAGCATTGACAAGGAACTACTTTTAGCGGCGCTGTGATCACAGGGAGGTAACTAGCTTATGCAGCTACAGACATACTGAGCCGGTGAGCTGCTGCATCGCCTCAGAGTAGGTAAAAGTTTATTCTAGATCAGTGGTTCTTAACCTGGGTTCGATCGAACCCTAGGGGTTTGGTGAGTCGGGCTTAGGGTTTCGGCGGAGGTCAAGACACACCCGACTCATCGTGTAAATAAAAACTTCTCCCTATCGGCGTATTACGGATACGGCAACAGCAGAAGTCACACTGATTTGCAGGTGTGTAATTTGTTGTGAGTTTATGCACTGTGTTGGTTTTGTTGTTTGAACAAGGTGATGTTCATGCACGGTTCATTTTGTGCACCAGTAAAAAACATGGTAACATTTTAATATGGGGAACATATTCACCATTAATTAGTTGCTTATTAACATGCAAATTAGTAACATATTTTCTCTTAACTAGTCATTATTAAGTACTTATTAATGCCTTATTCGGCATGGCCTTATTATAACCCTAACCCTCTATCCCTGGCCCTAACCCTATAACCCTAACCCTAACCAAATAACTCTAAATTAAGTCTTTGTTACTTAGAATATGTTCCCCTAGTTTCCAAAAAACTCTAAATTAAGTCTTTGTTACTTAGAATATGTTCCCCATACTAAAGTGTTACCAAAAACATATAACTTTGTCTTGAATTTGAAAAAAAACAACATTTTATTTTTCACTAAAGAAGGGTTCGGTGAATGCGCATCTGACACTGGTGGGGTTTGGTACCTCCAACAAGGTTAAGAACCACTGCTCTAGATTATAAATCATGCCTCTCACTTGTATACGTTTGTAGTAGAAAGTTGTGGCCATAAACCGAGGTTTATGACCACATATTAGGACCTGGTCAATTTTGACTTTCAAATTAGACCCATCAATTGCGAGCAAGACACGAAAAAGCGCACATTTGCGCTCACTTTTTTTTTATACCTGCGGGAATGTTAATAATTTTTCATCTAAACGGGAGTACATTAACATCCCATCAGTTACCATCCCAGTGAGAGTGGACATTGTACAGTAAGTGATTGTTTTATTATTGTTGTAGTTTGTATTGGAATGGAAGGCCAGCAGGGAAGCCAGAGGGAAAACTAAATGACACAATATGGCAACTTAACAGCATGTCATGTTTGTGAAGAACTTTTTGGAATGGGCTAATTTTACTGGAAATTGTTCAAATGTTTTAGGTATTCCTATATTACAGTGTTTATTTTTTATACAATTTCCTACTAAATACTTGTGAAATCATGTGTTGTGTGGTTTCCTCATTTCTGGTTTCCACACAAGCAGATTGACTCACTCATGGTGACTTGTTGACAGCAGTTGAAGCAGCCGATGAAGATTTGATAAACGGCTCCAGAAGTCAAGTTATAAACTGAACCATTTCCAGAGATGTTCCTATCGGTTCCCAGGGATGAATTGCAGCTTGGCTGTGAAGCATATGTGACTGTTGTTGTTGTTGTATATAAAGGTTGCTTCTCGTTGCTGTCACATGACCTATCTGCAAAATATAAGAGCAACAATTACACGGAAAAACAAACTCAGCAACAAAGTCATCATAATTTATTCAACTTTTTTTCATTTCATATAAACTTGTAATTATTTCTATATTACAAGTTGTGACTTTAATTACTACATTTACTTAATTTAGCATATCTTAAAAAATCTAAATCACGTTAATGTTGTGCAGGTCTTCTTTATCATATATATTGATTGTGGAGGAGTTGAGCTTTTTTTAGATGATGATAACCAAATGTGTGTACTCACTGTTACAGTATGCATGGGAGCCCTGCAAGGAGATGGGGTGGCAGTTAGTTTTAATGCAACAGCAGGTGTCAGCATTGAACCATCACCCAGAAGCCATATACTGTCACAGTGTCAGCAGAGTTAAACCTTTTTTGAAGGTGATCCTCCAGGTAACCATGGCGAAGGCCACAAGTGGGCTAAAGACAACATTGGTCACACATGAGACTAACAAGACTTGGATAGCCTATGCATTTCATATCTGTTTATTCAACTTCCTTTTATTTTAATATGTAGCCATGTATCTGGTTGAAATACTGATCGAACAGTATGCAGACCATTAAGAGTTGTTAGGTACCGCATATTCATTGCTTTGTTTATCTAATGTGCAACCTTTAAAAGGATGTTGTTAAATATCAACCTGGATGTTTTATTTCCTAGCATGTTCAAATCCATTTTGGCACCAATCCACACATTTTGCATGTTAAGAACAATCAGTATTACCATTCAGTCCATTGAGCATAATGGGTGTTTTTCATTACAGCCCTTAAGTTAACAATTATGTGATAAAGTCACTGATTGGATAACACAAACAAGGAAGTAGATGCTGCTGATGACCTTCGGTGATTTTTATGCTGAGGGATCAGCATAAAAAAATAGCATCAAATATATGGGTGTTTTTACAACTAGAGGCCAATCGCTAAATCACTGATTAGCCGAAGGCGGTGAGATTTTTCCCTTTCAGTTTGTTTACCGCAAGACCAAACATTCAAACACATGTCGTCAATGGTCAAAACTTCCCCAAAGTCCCAGTTGGTAACCAATTATTAACTCAGCTGAACAGTGGAAAACAGAGCGTCATAGTAGGTTCTAACCAGCATGAACCAGCAAATGTTCAGCATTACTGATTAGTGTGCAGGATGAACATATATGGAATATAATATAAGTTGGTGCACATGAGGTCACTGGCATATGCTCCAAGTTACAGATTGCATTCATTATTTGTAATCAGTCAAGTCAATGAGTACAATGTTTCTATTTAGTTTAGTTTAATATCACAAACTTTCAAAAAGAAAACATATTTTTGATGAAATTCTTATTCTATCCACAAATGAGAATAACAAGAGGTGATCCTCTTTTTTTTTTTGGCAGCATACCTAAAAAATATATGTGGAGTCCTTTTTGTGCCAAGTACTGTAACAGTCATTTATCTATCCTTAATACTGATTATACCTATAACAGACATGACTATGAGTAATTTACACTATGGATTTTACTGTAGGATAGTCCTCAGACTTAAAGATGATTGGTTCAAATGATGATGACAATGTTTTAGAATTTATATCCAATAAGAGATGTTATCTATTACAAACATCCTTTGAGCAAATACAACCTAGTATAGCACAATATCTTAGAATATTGCTGGCAAAGTGCCTACAATTTAAGGTGTGGTGGAATTATTATTATCAATCTGTTTGTCCATTATGTAAGCTATAAAATATCATAAAGTTCTATTCGCCTTTTGTTTTCTGTATCTGTTCATGACATTACATTTCAAAATAACTTTAATGCTCAGTACTGTGTAACTTATACTCACCCTTTCATTTATCACTGTCTACGATTTTAACCTCAAAATGTGTATTAGTTTATTTTGTTTCACTTACATAGTTGCTTGCAAATGTTGAGTTGCTTTAAAAAATTGACTTACTTTACATTTATATTAATGAAAGCCACAGATTTGTTTCACTTACATTAAAAAAAGACTTATTTGAATAATGTAACACAACCACCTCCCTCTCCCAAGGGAGCAGACTTTGCATTATTTTCTATTTTTATTCACAATATGTGACCTTGCCCTTCCTCCCAACCACGTGGGCCTCTATTATTTCTAAATATGACAGTGCCACCTGAGGGGGTCAAGGCTTTACAGTTTGTCAAGGCTCTGCTGACAGTTGTTTAATTTCTAACTTGTTAGATCCACTATGGACTGGACTCTCACAATATTATGCTCGATCCACTCGACGTCCATTGCACCGGTCGCCCAGGGGGTTTCTCATTGTCCCATTGGGTTGAGTTTTTCCTTGCCCTGATGTGGGATCTGAGCCGAGGATGTCGTTGTGGCTTGTGCAGCCCTTTGAGACACTCGTGATTTAGGGCTATATAAGTAAACATTGATTGATTGATTGATTGATTAATTTCTGTAAGACAAAATACAATGGACACCCTTGACACAATGTTTCAAATGACTATCCATTGAAAATAGTAGAAATAATGTTTCACAGTCTGCAACAAAAAATCTCTGTGGGGAGGCGTGGCCGGCAGACCGACAGCGAGGCAGGGCACGCTGGGGCCGACCCCGAGATGGCGGCGAGGAGGCGTGGCCGGCGGGCCAGGGGCGAGGCGGGCGCGCCGGGATCGACGCCGAGATAAATGTCAGGTGCGTGGATCGCCCACCTGGGCACAATTATATAATCTCCTCTCAGTGTATAAAAGGGCGGCAGCCATGAACAACGAGGCAGAGGGAGAAGAAGGACAGCAGCGCATGAGGAGCGGAATCGACCAAGCGGGAGACGCAGACGAGGGAGGCTGAAAAGCGAACCAAAGAGCGAGCAGAGAAGAGGAGCTGAAAAGCGACCTGCACTAAAGTTTATATGAAAAAAAAAAAAAAAGTGTCAACCCTGCTCGAAGTCATGTCAATCCTTGGTGGTCCATGGAACCCCGACAGTGAGGATCTGTCCCATTAGGCGCCCAAACTGGCTGGACCACCGGAGGAGGCGAGGACGATCCCCTGTGGGCTCTCGTGGGCGCGCCAGCGGCTCGAGGAGTCTCGCCAACAATTGCGGCTCCTGCAGGTGTTGGCGGACCAGGTGGGGGGGAGGCGGCGAAGTTGTTGAAGAAGAAGAAAAAGACAAAGAAGAAGAAAAAGACAAAGAAGAAGAAGACAGACAAGAAGAAGAAGACAGACAAGAAGAAGAACAAGAAGAAGACAGACAAGAAGAAGAAGACAGACAAGAAGAAGAAGGACAAGAAGAAGAAGGAAAAGACAAAGGAAAAGACGAAGAAAAAGACAAAGAAGAAGACAAAGACAAAGAAGAAGAAGATGAAGAGGAAGAAAAAGAGCAGGTGGAAAAGGAGAAGACCGGGGGCACAGGTGAACGTGGCCGTCTGCACTTCCCGCTCCCTCAAAAAGGGGGGGAGGGAGTAGGCTCAGCCGGTCGGAGTCCCGGCTTGCGTCTGGTGGTGGAGGACTGTGGGGAGGCGTGGCCGGCAGACCGACAGCGAGGCAGGGTACGCCGGGGGCCGACCCCGAGATGGCGGCGAGGAGGCATGGCCGGCGGGGAGGCGGGGCGCGCCGCGATCGACGCCGAGATAAATGTCAGGTGCGTGGATCGCCCACCTGGGCACAATTATATAATTTCCTCTCAGTGTATAAAAGGGCGGCAGCCGTGAACGACGAGGCAGATGGAGTTGGAGAGCCAGCGGTGAATGCAGCGCGGAAGAGAGCGAGAGGCAGACGAAGGCGACGCAGGAAGAGGAGCTGAAAAGCGATCCGACCTGCACTAAGGTTTATTTTTAAAAAATAAACAAAGTCACAACCCTGCTCGAAGTAATGTCTGTGCTTGGTGGTCCATGGAACCCGGTCGACAGTGGAAGTCTGTCACAATCTCTATTAACTGTACAAGCTGTATGTTAAGTAAAAGAGCGTAGAAGAAGTTACCAACTACAGTAGAAGACGTAAATGTCAACAGCCCTTGGACTGGCTGACCAGTGTCTGCAAAAGCCATTGCTTACACATTTACTTCTAACTTTGTTCATAAACATTAGAAGAATTGATGATAATATATTTTTTTGACAATTTGTTGCGGATTTCATTTAATAATGTGGAATGTGTTACTTTATCATTTTATTTATTTTCATGTTTTCTATTTTTTCAGCAAAGTGTACGCATATTTATTAAAATGTAAACAACACCCATCACTATTGAAAATACAACACAAGTCAACATAAACTGGGCGTTAAAAAAAATACTCCTTTGGATCTCAATTTTTGTATCGAGAAAAGTGACACTTTTTAGTAATAAGAAGAAAATGATCATGAGTAGGTCGACATACTATTGATGGGTCTTAAACTTAAGTGAGACGGACTTTAAAGGTACCTATTTAGATTTGTATTTTCTACATTTAAAACACTTCCTTGTGGTCTACATAACAAGTATGTTTTAAAGACCATCTTTAAGCCGCTTACTAACCGTCTCTTGGCATTGCGCCGTAGCAGAACAACAGGACAGGTGTAACAACAACATCATTATCTGTCACTCTTTAAACTCCTGTTGCAAATCTGAATGCTTATTATTTAAATGTTTACCTAAGTTTGAAACAAAGGCAGTAATCCTAATCGCCACATTTGGCGAGGCATGTTTTAAAGCAACACTTGAAGCACAGTGCTTCCTTGTTTAAATCGTCGCCTCTATAGATAGTTTTAAACCCCCAATATCTCCATATTGCGCTTCACGCACTCTCTTTATTAACCAGTAGAATTGTCGTTTTTTGCCATTCCTCCTCTCCAAGATGTTATTGCTTGTAAGCACAACATCATGCGCCTCGGCTCTGTAGTCACCGCCACACAGCGGACATTTAGATGAAAGAACGGTACCGGTACTTTTCAAAGGCAGTATAGTACCGATTTCAATCAATTAGTATTGCGGCACTTTATTTGTACCGGTATACCGAACAACCCTACCACCAACAATACTCTATTTACATTTCGTGACTTGAATATTAACCAAGTATTTGTGATATTGTTATTACAAGCGCTAATGCAGACAAACTATTTATAGCTGTGCCGTGATCAATTCCGGGTCTCTGTATGTTTACATCATCGAGTGGTCTGCTTCCTTCTTGCTTCCTACCTCCCTGTAATTTTATTCCAAATCATAAATCACGCATCTCACCTGGACATGAGACGTCTGAGTAGGTATCCCGACAAGTTGGTACACTTTGACAGCCATTTAGGATCTGAAACTGGCGAGGGTGACACGAAAAGGTGCTTGTTACCCCCGACCCTATTTCTTTGTGAGGATTATTAGGCATATTCTTCACCTAAATGGGAATATATAAACATCCCAGCAGTCAGCATCCTAACGACAGCAGACCTTGCACACAGTGAGTGATGTTTTATTATGTTTGTTGGCTCTCATAAAGTCTGCAGTGAGCAATATTCAGTGATGAAGAAAAAAAAAGCAATCGTTGTGATGCGTTATTTTAATTAATGTGCCGCGTATGCTTAAAATTATTAACATACGTAAATATTAAATGTTTTTATAAATGTTCCCGTGACTACATTACATATATACTTACATATTCTATATAAAACCTCAATGGAGGTCTTTGTATGTTTTTTTAAGGGCTTTATAGGTGGAATAGCACAGCTCCCATAGGCTCCATTATAAGCAAACTTTTGATCACATTTATTTAATATTTAGAATGCAAAAAAACATCCATTGTCATGTCTTTCATAATGATTGTGAACGATAGGCGAAATTCCCCCAAAAAGTGCAGTTCCCCTTTAAGTCATCCAGATTCTGTAAAAGTGAATAGACCATATGTCTATGTTTATTTTTCTGACGGTTCATATACTGTATGTCATATACGTTGACAAGCATACATAGTACGGAAGATTCTCTGACCAGCTTCTGTCTTTGAAGCATGAGCACCTCCTTTCTCACAGCCGTCTGCACAACTGGCAGTTTGCGCGTACTTTTCAGACATACTAAACAAAGACGCAAAATAGCGCCCGCAGAACAGTGATCAGTCTTCATAGATTACAATGCACGTGCTGAATGATTATATTTCATGACGACAAACATACTAAATGGATTGCACTCCTTATTCTGCACAGCTAAGAGGTGCAATCCTTTGCGCACACATTTAGTAGATCAGCGTTGTGTGCTATCAAGTTTGCACATGTTTAGTACCGTACATGCAAACCTTTAGTAGATCAGGCCGAAATAATCTTGTATTTCCGTGTATCTATTTTTGACACACTGATCTCAGGGGATAACTATGAACATGTCTTGATTCTGTGCCAAAGTTTTACTTATTTTCTTCTGCCAAAATAAACAAAACATTTTTCAAGCCATTAGACTAGAAAAATGACTCAGAGAGAATATATAAACCATACTCTAAGTCCCACGAGGGAAATAACATATTAGAAAGGGACATCTTTAAAATGTGGGACTTTTTTGATTGTACTAGATCTTAACTGGGATTCGGCCCGTGACCTTAAGGTCCCATGTACTCAGTCTGTGCCCTTTGACTGAGTCTGAGGAAGAGGAGGAGGAGGAAGTGGCTGCACTGACGGCTACATAAACATTACATCAACCCGCAAAGCAACTGGGTTCGCCTGCCACTCTGAAACTCACTCAGCCCATCTTTGCTGTGTGCCTCCTGATAACAACCAAGTTCCTTCCTCCGTAACAACACTGAGACCGCAACACAATCAAGGAATCACCTTCAACGTTGTCGCCCAGGGGCGGGCCTATGTTGACCTTACAGTAGTTACTTACAGTTTGATAACTTGGAACAAAGGCATCAAGAACAAAAATAGTGCTACACCCTTAAGGGAACCTATTATGCAAAGTCAACTTGTGTTACCTATTGGTACCTGTTTTTGCATTGTGGGGATCTGCTTAAATCCCCAAAATGTTAAATCAGACAATGCAAGCATTGTGGAAATATTTATAAAACAATCTTGCCTTCCTTCATACTTCTTCCAAACGAGCATTTTTATTTTTTTTTTTTAAGAATTTGCTCAATTTGTAATGTTTCTGTAATTGTGACATCAGCGGATATCGCCATACATGGTAAACTTTTACCCAAAGAGCTTTGCGTGTGTCCGAAATTTTAGTCACTGAGTTCCCTATTTTTCTCTATCCTCTTGGTGTGGGGCTCGTTCGTGCATCCTCCGCTGTTGCCATTTCTAATAACAAGTAAAATACAGTTGTAACTTATATCAGTGAGTAGACTCGATATGGAAGCGCTAGAAACTACAACATGGCTGACGAGGAGAAGACGCAGTCAAAGGAGAGCAGTCCCATTCAACTGGCAACCGGGCCACATCCGACCCGCCAAAGCTTTTCATTTGGCACTCCGAACATCATCCAAATAGGCTGGATGAAACCATTCAAACGAGGGTTGTTAATATATGCACAATTCCCGCCCCCCGCGGGGAAGACAGTGAAGCATATGTGTCACAATGAAGCAGCAGTGGGGTGAGTAGAAGAAGATTTTAAAAATGGCACTATCGACTCTGAAAAAAATCTAATACAATTGCGAAAATCTGACTGTTAACAGCAACTGAACAAAGTATGATTTTTTTTGCCCCGAGTCAGTGTTCGATTCATTGTTTTCTGTCGGACATTTTAAGCGGTGGACAAACTGTTCCAGACCAGCAGCAACAGTAGATATCCACACGTGTAAGCTTCATCACGAAACTTGGTCAGATCTTTGTAACTAGATATTGTGCAAAAAGATATTTAGTTTGTTTTGCACTGAAATTGCTGAATTTGTGATGTCTTTAGTATTCGTGGTCGTATCGTTATTTATCTGAGTAACTCTGGCGATCAAAGCTCGTTTAATACATTTAGCGCTAATTTTGACCATCAGAGGTCGGTAACGCTACACCTTAAGTTTAATTGTGTTGAGCCACAATCATGTATGCTGTGGATGTTTTTTTAATTTCTATGTGCGTAAACATCCGTAGTTTACTGTGTGAATGTATTAACACTAAACCTTCTATTTTATTTATGTCACATACACAATGGAAATTATTTATGTAAAATACACAATGGGCGTTACTATTTTATAATGTTTATTTTATGTTTATATCTTCAGTCTTCCAAACCTAAATAAAGGAAGAAGTGTATAGAAATAAAACTGAGGAAGGAAATTAATTCAAAAGAAGGAACATCAATCCTCAACGAAACTTCTGGAGCTTCTGTTTCTTTATGCTGTTAATCATCTGTCTATCTGCAAACGCTGGAAACGAGTAGCGAGGAAAGAAAAATTAATTTACTGACAGTGCAGTGTGAAAGCCGATGTGTTTTCTTTGCAATTAAGTGAACACCTTGTCAAAGGAATATAACCTGCGTAGGCACTTTCTGACAAAACTAACAAACTTTTTGGGCTTTTGAAATTGCGTCTCTTTTCATTATGTAGTTGAATAGACCCTGAAGTAGAGGCACGTAAATAAGACCGCCCACAAAAAGGCGCATCCTGAAGAGACGGTCAGAAAGGCTTGAAGGTGGTCTTGAAAACATAATCCATACAACATTTTGACCCAATACCAATCAGTATACATGTAATGTAGACCACAATGAAGTGTCTTAAATGTAGAATAAATATCATAATATAAATGAACACCTGCATACTAAACATGCAGGTGTTTTAACGTTGTACGTACTGAAAGACTGATTGACAGTCCTACTTCTTTCCTTTGTCCCAGTGTGGGACAATGAGCGCATTTATCACTGCAGCTGGCTGACAACTTGACTAAATGTCACATTTCACGAATTCGCTTTTAAAGGTCAGAGTCAATCTTGGCAAATAAAGTTTCTTTTGAGAAACACCCTCATTGTTTCTGTGCTAACACGACTTCCTGTATCCACCCAAGATAACAATCAGCATATAGAACTTTTAAGGTAAATATTTTGAAGTACTTCAAACCTCAGGCTCATTAAGGTCACATTAAAAAAAGAAAAGATCAAGAAACTGAATAACAAAGTAAAATGTGTTTCTCTTGAACATTCCAGGGCTGGTCATTTCTGTCACAATTGAATGAGTTCTACAATAATTATTATTGTCATACCATCCATCCATCCATTTTCTACCACTTGTCCCTCTCCTTGTTGTAAAATTGTATGACTGAATTAAATGAGCATATAAAGGATTAACTCCACAAGTGTGTTCTGCCTATTTTGGCGGGGGCTTTTTGTGTTTTTGGGGACACTAGCAAGGGAGTGTAATGGTGATGACAATGGCTAAATGCATTTAAATGTAAAGGAGAAAGTAGAAATTAACACTCCCTTCAGATGTTCTTCACCATGTCACGTGTCTGCACCCATCACCAGATTTCATGGTGAGAATACAATTTACAGTTACAGTACTTTCTTTTCTTACTTTTATGAGAGTTCGTGGTGTTAACATGTTACTCAAAAGATTGTATGAACTGGTAATAAAGGTTTTATTACTGTGACATTTTCCCCAAGGCAAACCAATCTCAAACTTCATCTAAGTTTGTGGAGCACCAGGTAAGACTCTATTACTATTTAAATATGGAAATAAAATGAGGACATGTGCATTTTTTGCACTTTTTACAACTTTTTGCAGCTGTGTAATTCAAAATCATACAAACGTGTTGCTAGTCTTTCATTACCTATTAATTATAAGAGCAACCTGCTGTTATAATTACACAAGCCTGCTCAGTAGCCTTGTGGTTAGTGTCCGCCCTGAGATTGGTAGGTCCTGAGTTCAAACCCTGGCCGAGTCATACCAAAAACTATAAAAATGGGACCCATTACCGCTCTGCTCTGCACTCAGCATCAAGGGTTGGAATCGGGGGTTAAATCACCAAAACGATTCCGGCTACCGCTGCTGCTCACTGCTCCCCTCACCTCCCAGGGGGTGGAACAAGGGGACTGGTCAAATGCAGAGGGTAATTTCACCACACCTACTGCGTGTGTGACTATCAGTGGTACTATAACTGCAGTGTTTCCCATAAACTGCCAAGATACCTGTGGCGGTGGGGGGCGTGGCTATGGGCATGGCTATGGGCGTGGTCACCATGACATCATCGAGTAATTTGCATAATTTACTACAATGATTTGATTTTCTCTAAAAAGGCTCAAAAAATGTATACTTACTAATTAATATAACAGTTTTGTTTTAAACGTCCATCCATCCATTTTACAATATAATTACAACACTTTATGTACATATTTATATACAGATTTGAACAATAAGTTATTCAATGAAATATATTTATTAATTGTGGTTCTTACAAAAAATATATCTTATAAAATATAAAAGCTAAAATGTCTCAAAGCTCTGCCCCTTTAATTAGTGCATACTAAATAATTTAACTTTAGCCTACTACTACAACCATATTATTTACCAGCAACATAAAGTGAAACAGAGGCAGAGGTGTCCTGCCACAGTCAGTAACAAATAAACAGAAAACAGTAGTGGTGGTGGATAGACACAGAGCTTCATCAAACATCTGATCCACTGAACAAAGAGCTCCAAAAATCTTGAACTTTAGACTGCCATCAGTTTTACTCCCTACACTTAACCATGTGTTTCCTACTGTCTGCAGACTTTGCACCCTTTGTTATATACACATGTTGTGTTTCTAATATAAATACATTTAATAAAGTCAAATACAAATAAGGCAACAAGAGAAGTATCCTACACTTCTCTTTTGTAAAGTAAATCTGAACAGCCGATATGGGCATCTACATCAACTATATGATTTGCCTGAGAAGCTGGAGAGGGCAAAAAAAAAAAAGTTTTTAAATTATTTTTTATTTTATTTGTGGCGGACGTAATTCTTTCGTGGCGGGCCACCACAAATAAATGAATGTGTGGGAAACCCTGAACTGTCATGATCCGTTACCCGGGTCATGGCATGATTTATGTTTGGTAGTTTTTCTGTTTTAGTCTGTTCCCTAGGTGCACCCTTTCCTTGTTTTCTGTTGGTTTCCATGGGCACTGATTCTCCTCACCTGTCTTAGTTTTGCAATTAGTGTTCCCACCAGGTGTTTTGGTTAATCACTCCCCTTTATAGTTTCCTGTCACCCAGCAGTAGTTGCTGGGTGACAGGAAACTATAAAGGGGAGTGATTAACCAAATGTTTGCGATAGGCAACATTTACGTTCCCCTGGTTTTTCTCCTCGCTGATTTTGTACACGCTAGCATTCCTCGTTTTTCACCCTTGGTGACATTTTGTGTTTTGTTTAGCTCCACGCTTGCTAGCGTCCTCAGTCTTGTATTTTTGTCCTGCCTTTTATTAATTAAAAATACTTTAATCTTACCTGCACGCTCCTCCTGCTTGTCTTCTGCCTTGGAAGGAATGCTACCAGCGCAGCCATACGACCACGACGTAACAATAACTTTAACTTTAACCTTACATTATGTAAATAAGCAGACCAATGCAAAATAATCACTGCAATTATCACATAACTCTAATAAATCAGCACAACAGATCTAAACAATTCAAAATGTCAGGAAAGTTAATCATGATTTGAAATGATTACAAAATTACACTCTTAGATAGCACCAAAGCGGCTCTGGGTAATATTTCATCATTAAACAGATTTCAGTATTAGACGTGGAACAAATATAATTGTCAAACTGTTCTTTGCCAGGTATAATTGTATCAATACACACCACAAGCTTTCCACCTTGTACCACGCCTAGGGTTGGGCACCTTTCATATTTGAACCAATGCGGTACCGATTCCGACTACCTGCATATTGATACTGTTAACAATTTTCAGTACTTTTGTGTATAGATAATTGCTAATTGTTTAACAACGAAATGTCATTTTTAGTATAACATTTCAAATGAGCTGCGGGACAAGCGATTGAAAATGGATGGATGGATGATGACTGTGCTGTTGAGTTGTTATATCTTGTTTTCCTATTACATTTATGAGTCTCATTTGCAAGTATTATACAGTAAACTTTGCATGCAGATGCAATTCTAAGATGTTAGATGGCAGTAATGTATAGGCTACAGTGTGTTGCCCAGCTTGGAAGTAGTCTTTGCCATGAAGCTGAATGTGCCAGTCTAGTATTATATTGAGCCTTATAAAGAGTTACACTGTAATTACTGTACTTATTACACACCTGCTGTTTGATTGTACCTTACATCTTAGTTGTAGTTTTCATCACCAAATATGGAGGCGTTGAAATAGCCATGTAAAATCGTCAATGCTAATAAGTAGCATATATATGGCAAAACCAATGTAAATTATCATCAAGCTAGCACATGTTGTAAAAGTGGTGCCTTACTTTATGTTTGAGTGTTTTTTATCAGGCATATTTGCTTTGTTGGCATAGAATATTTACACCCTGAGAGAGGCAGAGGCAGTTTCCCCGCCAAGTGTTTGAGCCCTGTTTAGTCTGCAACCGTATGTGACGTCACAGGCAACAAAGTATCACAATATGACACAGTTTGATCTTATGTGAATAAATTCACAAATTCCCATCCCTAAACACGCTTGCATCTGCCTCCTTCACACTGCTTAAGGATGGAACCAGGATCCACAGATTGTGAGACAAAAGCGCTAAAAAAACAAGCCAAGACCCTGAGCTGTCAGCTAGTTGTCTAGCATGACTGTTCTTGTGGCAAAGAGTGAGGTTTACACACTTACAGACACACAAGCTTGCATCCGTTGCAACTCTCTAGTTTTTTGGTTTGCTTTGACTTTTTTTCATTAGGAACAATTACATTAAGATGGTATAAATCATTTAGGATCTTTGTTACATTGTAACTTTAAAAGTTAACTGGATATGCCCACCTACACAGTATCTCCTTAGGTTAATCGAAAAATGTGTTGTTCTTTTGTTTTGGCAATGCAGTGTATAATGTCTGAAAGATTGTTACTAAACCATTAACTTGTACAACATGTAATTGTTACTAATAAATGAGATTTTAAAATATTTTCAACCTGACTGCCTCATTTGGCCGTGACCTGCTCAAAGGTCACGTGATAAAATGATCTGCTATCTGCTGACAATAAGGCCTTTGAGGTGCAGGGAGGAGCCTGAGTCTCATTTACATGGACTGGGGAACTGTGACTCTTTGTAATTCATCGTGTACTTACATGCACAGCCTTGAGTTGCAGCTCTGCTTATAAGCAACTATGTTAATTTAAAACTGGACTGTCCTCATCCTGTCTAAGGGGGTTTGTGAGTGGGTGGAGGCTGCAGCATTCCACACAGAAGGACTCGATTTGTGACTTTTGTACTCAAGACCCTTATGTGACGCAGTCTTTTAATTTAGATGCAGCTTGACAAACATTCTTTTATTAGAGTAGTGTGTTCTCTACGTCATCCTGTCATCATCTGTAAGCTAGGTGAATAGCATGGACAACATGAACAAAATATAGCTACGTACAGACCAATTCTATAGAAATTTACAAAACGTCCCATTTCCTTGTTCTAAGATGTTCCCCACTGATAGCAGCGTCACCACCTTTCATTTCTCGTGCAGTGAGTGTGGCCAACTAAGGGAGACGTACATTATCGTACAAATGGCTATGTACCATGAAGGCTCTGGAACATGATAAACTTATGCAAAGTGGTTTACTTGTCACTAGTGGCTGATGATGTTTGCACGCACTCTGTCTGAACAGAACCTTTTAAACTATGCTTTGATATTCTTTTTTCTTTTAATCTAACTGAATATGGCATATTAATTTTTCATGTTTGGCAAGATAGAGAAAAGATTAAAAGTAGAACATGTATTGTCAGTATGTAGGTGTCGGCCTACCCATCCAAAACAAATGAATCATAACATATTATGGTACATTTTTATATTGATGAACAAAGGCGCCTTCAAAGACTATGCTGCTTCAACACTCTCTAATCTAACAAATTACGACGCGACCGCCAATGTCGGCGGTTTTGCACAAAAAATGGTCTGACCTCTAGCAAGTAGAAGAACTTTGGCATGCAAGTCATTATTTCGGAAAAATGGCGTGAGCATGTCAAGGATGTCGTTATTGTGTTTGACTGAGCTGCTTTGCCCTCACATTGAAGGACAGATAACCCTGATGAGATTGCCTGTCAGTGATATTATTGTAGTAGCATTATTAGCCATGACGTATGTATTTTTTAAGGCTAAAAAATGTTATACAGACATTTAAAGACAAATCTGTGTTATTAGTCTTTAGTATGAACGAGGGCTGTCAAAGTTAACGCGATAATAACGTGTTAACTATACTCTCTAAATAAGCTCTTTAAAAGGTGAATACATTTTTTGTTTATATTTAAAAATATCAGACAAAATTACCTATATACACTCCTCCTTTCAAGATGCTTAAAAAATGTCTCAAAGTGTATAAGTATATTAAATATATGACGTTTATGGTTTAAGTTTATTTCGAACATGCATACAGTTACAACACGATAGATCAAAATTTCCAGTTTCTTTTCACATCATGTCCAAAAAAAAATAAGAAGAAGCAGAATTTATTTCAACATACCCCTTTTCCATTTTATAGCAGTTACTAACACATTTTATTCACTTCCTGTCCTCATTTTGTACACAATTTAACTCCATAAATAATAAAGTTCTCAAAAAATAAAAAAGTTAAAAAAGTTATGACTAAGATTATCTTGCTTTCAATAAGGTTTCAAAATATTTCTCTGAATTATTTTTCTTTGTACAATAATCCAGTTTTTTTAAAACTGGATTATATCAGTATTTTGTTTGACTTAAATACTTATACAAAATAGAAATAATCAGTTTCAGGGTGAAGCTGTCAAGATTATAAAAAGAATGTACAGGTAATTTACAATAGTGTGTAAAATTGTAAAACAAAAAGTGTAAAATTAGGTTTACCCCTGTGTAAGGAAGCTAAAAGAATATTACACTATTTAAGGTGCAAAAAGCAGTAATTGCAGTATAGACTACAGTGTTTTGCTTAGTCAGGAAGTAGTCTTTGCCCTATACTGTATTATAAATATTGTACTCACTCACTTGCTGTTTGATTGTAATGTGCATCTTACTTGTAGTTTTCATTAGAAAATGTTGAGGATTTTTTGATTGTTGAAATCACCATGTAAAATCACTAATGCTAATCAGGAACATATTAAGATTAAAGATTAAAGTACCAATGATTGTCACACACACACTAGATGTGGTGAAATTTGTCCTCTGCATTTGTCCCATCCCCTTGGGGAGCAGTGGGCAGCAGCGGCGCCGCGCCCGGGAATCATTTTGGTGATTTAACCCCCAACTCCAACCCTTTGTTGCTGAGTGCCAAGCAGGGAGGTTATGGGTCCCATTTTTATAGTCTTTGGTATGACTCGGTCTATAGTAAATCCAAATAAGCATTGAGCTAGCGCATTTTGAAAAGGAGTCTTACTGTACGTTGGAGTATTTTCTGTCTGGCAAATTTGCTTTGTTGGCATGGAAACCTAGAAAGAAACTAGAGACAATCTGACTGAGTCCACTCTTTGTACTACTTGAGTGCTTGTTTCCCTGCCAAGGGTTTCAGCTGGCTGAGTACACCCGGATGTACACGCCACGTGCAACAAAGGCATCGAAATATGGCACCCTTTGATTTTACGGTATCAAAATCTCACGGTACAATATCATCATGGTATTGGGGCCACGGTACGACATTATTAGACTTAGACTTAGACAAACTTTATTGATCCACAAGGAAAATTGTTCCACACAGTAGCTCAGTTTCAAAGGATGGAAAGGGTAAGGATGGAAAGGATAATGCAGGTATTAAGTAGACTAAAATGTACCATAGTAGCAATATAACATATATGTAATATTTACATATTATATATACAGTATATAATATATACTGATTTATTATTATCCATCCATCCATCCATTTTCTACCGCTTATTCCCTTTGGGGTCGCGGGGGGTGCTGGAGCCTATCTCAACTACAATCGGGCGGAAGGCGGGGTACACCCTGGACAAGTCGCCACCTCATCACAGGGCCAACACAGATAGACAGACAACATTCACACTCACATTCACACACTAGGGCCATTTTTTAGTGTTGCCAATCAACCTATTCCCAGGTGCATGTCTTTGGAAGTGGGAGGAAGCCGGAGTACCCGGAGGGAACCCACGCAGTCACGGGGAGAACATGCAAACTCCACACAGAAAGATCTTGAGCCTAGGATTGAACCCAAGACTACTCAGGACCTTCGTATTGTGAGGCAGACGCACTAACCCCTCTTCCACCGTGCTGCCCGATATATTATTTTATTATATTATATTTTTATAATTGGGATTTGTTATATATTGTATATATTATAAAAATATAAAATATGATATATTATTATATTATATTATATTTTTATAATATATATTTTATATAACAAATCCCAATTACCATGTACTCGCCTGAATGCAGCTGAGATAGGCTCCAGAAAGGGACAAGCGGTAGAAAATGAATGGATGGAATATTACAGTATATGTAACAGCTGCAGCAAAAAAGAAAAATAAAGAAAAAAGGGCAGCATAAAATAGAGAGCAGATCCAGCAGAAAATAGATATTATAAACAAAGAGAGGTAGCTAACAGAAGCGGTCAGGTAATAGACAGATATCATCTATTGCTGTATGTCGAGTGATTTTATAGCTGGATGGAGTGCGGAATGAAGGAGTTCTTGAATCGATTGTGGCATATGTAAAAAAAATATAAAAAAGACCTAAAAAGGCCATAGTTTGTAAAGGGAAGTGGCAGGAATATTTAGGACAAACACACTTACTGTAATTGAACACAAACATAATGATAAAATGTTATAATCATATCTAATAATACAAACATGTATTTTTAAGTGCAAATAATTGCGCAGGAGAATCCACTGTTTAAATCAAATATAAAAACAAAACTTAGTTGAGTGTCTTTAAAGTGACAATGTAAACATCCAGTGTAAAACAATATTGTTCACTTTAGTGTCTTTCAACTTTTACTTTCTGACAAGCAGTGTCCTCCACAGTAGACATGTTTATATCAGTCTGGAAAATGTTGTCTCTAAGAAAAGGTAACTAATACTTTAACTTCTACTAATGTATATACCTCACAAACGGATGTTTGGCTTTGCTGGCTTCAAATATCTTTTTGGGATGACGGTTTATGAGAGGGCGACTTGTCCAGGGTGTATCCTGCCTTCTGCCCGAGCACAGCTTGATAGGCTCTAGTCCCCGCCCCCATTTCGCGTTTTCGACTCTAATTTTCAAGAGGATATAGTATCCGAGGTGGTTTAAAATACAAATCCGTGATCCACAATAGAAAAAGGAGAGTGTGTGGAATCCAATGAGCCAGCTTGTACCTAAGTTACGGTCAGAGCGAAAAAAGATACACCCTGCACTGCCTCTCTAGTCCTTCACTCTAACGTTCCTCATCCACGACTCTTTCATCCTCGCTCAAATTAATGGGGTAATCTGATAATATATAGTTATGTAAAGTTAAGACAGAACACAACATGCAGTAAAGTGTGATGTTATTTTCTGACTGTGACAGAAGAAACACTACATGGGTAATATTACTATGCAAAGTAAACTACTGTTTGAGGAAGTAAAAAATTTCCCGTATTTCAGGCAGGACTTCCTCAATTGCACATGTGTTTCTGACTAAATGTGTCACTCTGTGGTTGTTAAAATGTTTCAGTATTAACTACTAATAACCAAGCTTTGAGGTTTCTGGTATTTCACTTTGGATAACTGTTATTTTTAGTGGAGTACGATATCAAGTGTCATAATCTTCATACCACACAGTATACTCTAATGTTTAAAGTGCTCCGAAAATACCATATTAAATTACCAATGATTAACCACATATTCAATTTTCTAACTACTCATCTTATTTAAAATATTGTAAACGGTTTCTGTGTTTTTTTGCAAAATAAAATTAACTTTTTTTGTGTTATACAAAGTTGAACAAAAGTGTACATCTTGCAAGTGTCCTGTGAACGTTCAATACAACTTCCTCATTTGCGAGTAAAAATATGTCACTACTTCTGCATTTGATGATTGCACAGAGTGTTGATTTATTTCAATCCATTTCTCAGGTAAAAACGGAATTTTTCACTCCGAACATGTATAAAACAGCCCCATTTGTGGTGCGTGCTTGTTTTTATTGGCCTACAGCACATTATAGAAATAAAATCAAACAATAAAACAACAGTGAAAATGGGAGAAAAAGAGCAAAAGGATGTAGTGAGATAAAGTGGATTCGTCCATAGGTTTTGTCTTTAAATATATATGAAAATACACGTATAAGGATGGTTATGTAGACATTCTTTGAACATTCAGTGTGTATCCTTTGGTGGAAAAAGTTGAACACCCCTGAACTATAGTCAGGCATGTGATTTGACCACAATGAAAAAGACTGAAAAAATTTCCAGGGGTCTGGGGGACGAAGGTCAGGTCCAGAGCGGTGCCCTGGTGGGGGGACAAGGGGGGCAACGCCCCCCGAAGCTCCTGGTTTTTCACCAATTTAAAATGCTAAAATTAACAAAGACAGCACCATTTGAAGAAAATATTTTAGTGTTTAAAGACATGAAAACATCATTAATAGAACATACATAACCCAATTATCCTAATGAATCACTGTATATGGTTCAGTCCCAACAGTATTTAGTCACAAATATTTACATCTTGTGTTCATTTCACATCCACAGGTGTCACATTGATCAGTGTTATTATCTACAGTTTATTTACAGTATTACCACATTACTTCAGTTCATGTAATGTAATGTAATGTAAACATTTCATTCTTTTCGCCAAAATAGGATATAAATTTATGAAAATAATTAAACATGTTTAGTATTGTTTACTCATATTTGAAAATAGGAAATAATAATAATGTGAGGACACTGACATATTGCATGAAACAAGTGTGAAAATATTTACCTTCAAGATTGTTACACCACTGACAATAGTTTCAAAAGACTACATAAGAACTTAATATTACAAAATAGTATTATATGCAAATTTATTTCAAATAAATTGTTAACTGGAATCAATAATGCGACTCTTGGAATTTCTGTAATTTCATAATATATTTTCACGTGGCTTTTTATTTATAGAAAAAACCATTTTTATTTCGCTAAGCAATAATTGGTTAATATTTAAAACAAACATGCGTATTTCGCAAGCAAATATTTTTTAGCTTACCTCATTATTAACAACCCTGTCTGCAACTGAAGTGGGTGGATCTTTCCTCTCGATGTCTACGGCAGTTGTCGATGTAAACAAAAGATGAAGTCCGTAAGGTTTGCTCACTTTCGGTTGACATCCAAAAGTACCAGCTAGTGAAAAGTTGGTTTTCCTTGCTTCAAGTTGTTTCATATGTTTTTGGCGTTTCGCATGTACTTCCAAAGCCTTGAAACCTCGTGATCCATAGTCAATATTATCATGACACCACATGCACAAAACCTTTCCGGGACGATCGATTTTCCGAATAAAATCACCGAACAAAGTCGTAACTTTCTTCTTCCCAACAGTATCAGTGATTTTCCTTTCCATCCAGTCCCATCGAAACTTATTTTTGACATGTTTATCAATTTCTTTTACTCGTAAAGCGTCCTTTCTCTCGAGAACCGACATCGTTTACATATGGAAAATGGCCGTAATAACCATTATGAATGATGACGTTATTAACGTCATCATTCATAACAGATGTCCTGATTGGTCACAAGGAACATATCGACCAATCAACTATGGCGTAATATAAACTACGTCTCGAATCTTGATTTAAGGTCGGAAAAAAAACGGAAAAACGGGAGATAAATATATTTTTTTTCCCGAGATTAAAAAAGACGGAATTCCGACTTTAGACGGAAAAATCACATGCCTGTATAGTTTATCAGCCACATTGTTGGAGTGCAGTGTTTTATGTACAGCAAGACTACATGTGTGGTGTCTAATGTGACACACTGGACACCACACTAATAGAACCATTGCAAAACAGGTTACAAATTATCTTAATTTGGCTGCTGATTTATATGGTAACATTTTGCGTCATTATTTTGTCAAAACTATCATTAGTCGACTTGCTAACTTACTGTTAAAAGCTGTTTACTTTACTTTGTAACATTGTTTTAGCAACAATTCTGTTAAAATGTAATAAGCACTTATTCTACTGTAGTTTGAATACTTTACATTAGTTTTGGGCGTTATTACAAATTTGAGTACTGATCCAATACCAAGTAGTTACAGGGACATACCAATGCTGAAACTTCAAAGTTTCAAGATCATTCAATGATTCGATTTTTGATCACAATTATAATCAGATATAACACAGAACGGTAATGTAACAATATCAATTAAACGTTTAAATATTTTCCTACAATTGGCTTTGATTGAAATCATTTCATTTTGCCCTTAAAGCCCTCCTGTGTCCAATGATTCATTTCCTGAGTTTGTAAACAATAACAGAAGCGACACCTTTTTTTGATAATACAAAATATTGATTTTATCACTGTAGTATCAACCTATACTAATACTATAGTTGGTATCGTTACTAAGGCTGAAACGACGCGTCGACGTAGTCGACGTCATCGGTTATGTAAATACGTCGACGCCGTTTTTGTGCGTCGACGCGTCGCATAATTACGTCACACTACCGTCATGGCGGAGCGCAAAGCAGACTGTGCGAGCGAGGGGAAAAACGCACGCCAAAAGTCGTCAAAAGTGTTGGAGTATTTCAATACACAGCCTAATAATGTTGTTGTATGCACACTGTGTCGAGCGGAAATGGCCTATCATAGCAGCACAACGGCTATGAACGAACATTTGAAAAGAAAACCATCAACCATCAACTAGTCAATCGTCCGCGTTAGCATACGTTGTCATCATTACACAAAAACATGAATGTGTCATTTGTATCTGCTAGGGGTGTAACGGTATGTGTTTTGTATTGAACCGTTTCGGTACGGGGCTTTCGGTTCGGTACGGGGGTGTACCGAACGAGTTTCTAAGCTAAAGCTAACTTTAGCTGCTAAAGTCTTAACAAGTTGCTTTGCTCCTCTGCCTCTGTCTCAGCACGCAGCATTGTCCCACCCATACAACCATCTGATTGGTACACACGCAGCATTGTCCCACCCACACAATCATCTGATTGGTACACACGAAGCATTATCAGCCAATCAGCAGTGCGTATTCATAGCGCATGTCGTCAGCGCTTCAGCGTCGAGCAGATAGGTGTTTAGCAGGTGAGCATCAGGTAGCGGACTCTCCCCAAATGATAATAAACACCTCCCAGTCAACTACTAGTAACATCACTATGAGCCCGTTGACCTACTAGAAACTTAAACTGCAGCTCAGCTCGCTCGCAGTCCTGGTTTGAGGTGAAAGCTAATTACCTCTCAGTTCCAGCCACATCGACCCCTTCTGAGCGCCTATTTTCAGCTGCTGGGAATATTGTAAACAAGAAAAGAAGCAAAGCAAGTAGACATGCTAACCTTTCTTCATTACAACTGTTAGTCACTCACTGGAATGAGTAGAATTGGTTATTGTGTACTGTGTTGGACTGGATGTTTATTTTGCACATTTTAAAAGCAATACTTAATGTTTACAGTGCTCCAGAATATTTAGATTGGCACTTTTTTGTATTGGATGTTTATCTTTATTTTTGCACATTGTAGCAAATAAGCAATACTTTCACTTTTGTTGAAATGTTTACACTGTTGTTACAGAATATTTCGTTTTGCACTTTTTTGTATTGGATGTTTATCTTTATTTTTGCACATTTTAAAGCAAAATAAGCAATACTTTTACTTTTGAAATGCTTATACTATTGCAGAATATCAAGATTTGCACTGGATGTTTACTTTTATATTTGCACATTAACAAGCAAATAAGCTACTTTTAATTTTGTTAAATGTTAAAAGTTTTAAATGTTTACATTGTTACAGAATATTTTGTCATGTTGTTGTCAATGTTGACTGAGTGGCCATACTTTTTTTTTTTGTAAATAAAAGCCATGCCTTTTGAAAAAACTGGCCTACTTTTATTTTTTCATCTTCATTTTAAATAAAATAAAATAAAAAATAATCGGTAAAAGGAAAAATAATCTATAGATGAATCGAAAAAAATAATCTATAGATTAACCGATTATCCGAAAAAATAATCTATAGATTAATCGATAGAAAAATAATCGTTAGCTGCAGCCTTAATCGTTACTGTCGATATTTGTATAGATCCGCCTACCTTTGTTTACATTCAAGAGCGTCTAGCTTGTTCGTAGTTAGCATGTCATCCTTAGGTGTGTCATGTAACATGTTTAGCTATTCCACGTCCTCCAGCGCTAATAAAACTTGAAACTTTTTTTATGGAGGTGAGGATAGCTGACTTAAAAGAGGCTTTGTACTGTGGAGAGATATTAGTTTGATTGATTGATTGAAACTTTTATTAGTAGATTGCAAAGGAAGAAAATACATTATATGAAACAGTACAGTTTACACAGTACAGTATATATTCCGTACAATTGACCACTAAATGGTAACACCCGAATACGTGAATACGTTTTTCAACTTGTTTAAGTCGGGGTCCACGTTAATCAATTCATGGTAGTGCATTGAGGATGCGTTTGTTTGCCAGTCATCAACATGCATTAACACGATATGACAATAGTATTAAAAGCTCTAACGTTGGTCAATATGATATATAATTTTTATCATCTATATTGCGCAACCCTATTTACAAAGACCGTTTCTATATTATAATACTGACTGTGGATGGGAACATTGAGAATTATTACATCACTGAGGTGATTAAAGGCTGTACGTCAAAAAGTGGCACACGTGTGTGAGCGCGAGTTGTGGCGTCATCACTAGGCTGAATGGGACACTGAGCACCATCTCAATCCATCTGGGACCTCTCTGTGTTGGTCACACACATGCCATTCTCAACCCCTATCACCTTTTCTCTCTCCAGAAAGACCAGTGTGGTAAGGACAGGTGGGCCTCTGCTCAGTCCACACACACACACACACACACACACACACACACACACACACACACACACACACACACACACACACGCACACACACGCACACACACACACACACACACACACACACACACGCACACACACACACACACACACACACACGCACACACGCACACACACACACAAGTACAGACAGCTGTTATGTAATAGTACATTCCTAAACACTGTCCACAGTAACTCGTACCACTGGTCTGAGCTCTCCCTAATTGAAAATCCACAAACCAGTATAGTTACTGTAACCCTCACCAGTCTCTTCATTTAGTACACCTGCTTAATTAACAATCGAAAAAGATGGTCACGCTCCTTCTGTCAAGATATGTAATATTATGGTCAAGGCTCACAGTAGTGTATAACTGTATGGCATTGACGTACAGTCAGGGAAGAACGATGAGACAGAAATTAATAATGACATAAAATAAATAATATTTGGCCATTGAACTGGGTTGTACATTTATTTTTATTTGTGTTTATGTTTCTGAAGTAGAAATCACTGAATTTGCACATTTCCTGAACAAATACAAGGCAGAGACAATCACAACCTGTGATTGTTCAGTACTTCATTAACTGTGTTGGATGGTGCACGCTAGGGTAGAACGCAGTGATGATATACCATATAAATGATACACATTTAACCAACAATAGAGCTTGTAATACTATCGTTGTATCATGTTAATGCATGTTGATGACGCATTCTAGCGGTGTCCCGCTTATTTGACAGCGATAAATGCATCTTAAACGCAATGTAGCCTTCTAGCTAGCAGTTAATGTCCCTCTAAAACGCAAAGCCACTTCAAAGTCAGCATTCCTCACATCCTTGGAGGCAAATAAACTGCTGTTCCTACAAGTATCATTACTGGAGGACGAGAGATAGCTAAACAGGCTACACAACACACTGTAAGAAGACATGCCAACCGCAAACTAGATCTCTTGAATATAAACAAAGGTGGCCAGATTGATACAAATATACACAGTGACGATACCAAGTATAGTATCAGTGTTTGGTCGATACTACAGTGGTTGGATCGATATTTTTTACTATCATAAAATCTTTTGTCATTTTTGTTATTGTTTACAAATTTAGAAAATAAGACCTACAGGAGTGCTTTAAGGGGAAAAACTAAAGGATTGAAATCAGATCCAATAATACGATAAAATTAAATATGTAATTGATATTGTTACACCGCCATCCTGTGTTTTTGTCTGATTATAATTGTCAACAGAAATTGAATCATTCAATAATTTTTAGAATTTGAAGTATCAGTCCCAGCATTGGTTGGACCAATAGTGTAACTACTACTTAGTATTGTATATATTTAGTTTTATATATTGTTATCGCAGGAGGCTGCAATATATATTGCGATATATATTTTAAGGCAAATCGCCAATCCGTGGCGCATGCATGGCCGTTTCTCTTTGTCAACGTGTCGCCAATATATTTTTTATACACCTGACATCATTAGTCTTCCGAATCGGACAATAAACTGTAGAGAATTGTCATACGGCAAGGCACACAGTACTAATTCCTCATCGTGAATGTGGAGTACGTGAGCTGGAAAGACATTTTTTCTATGTCTTTCTACAATGAGGAAACGCGCAGCAAAACAAATAAGAAGGACTTTTACAACAAAGTAACAGAGCTTTTCCTGGAGATGGACAGTCGTGCGTTGTTAATACGCTGCCTAAGTGTAACTGTGTTTTCTACTGTAACATCTTTATTTATGTGCTAGCCTCTTCTGACTCGCCACACGTAAATTAGAGAGCATAATAATTTGAAGTTTAAAAAAATAAGTCTGTGCTGTACAGCCTCATGAAATACAGTATGTTTTTAATATACTGTAATCCTTTCAGCTACATTGCATGATACAGCACAGTTCAATACCACTACAACCTCAATAATATATATATATATACTGTATATATATATATATATATATATATATATATATATATATATATATATATATATATATATATATATATATATATATATTTGTTGCCAATCAGCCTATCCCCAGGCGACTTGTCCAGGGTGTACCCCGCCTTCCGCCCAGATGCAGCTGAGTTAGGCTACAGCGCCCCCCGCGATCCCGAAGGGAATAAGCGGTAGAAGATGGATGGATGGATGGATGGATGGATGGATATATATTTGTTCTAAATTACTTGGCTCAATCAAAGCTCAGCATTAATGTATAATATAGTATAGCAATAGGCAATATGTCCTGAAATCTATAATGTGATATTTATTGCAGTCTCTTGCGAAAACACTAAATATCACAATATATTCCATTCAATTCAATTCAAACAACTTTATTAATCCCTCAAGGGGCAAGTCATTTTAAGCAGCAGGTTGCCATGGTTCATATAGCCTACATAACCCACAAGATAATTATCATAAATATTATTTTATATGTTGACGATAATTTAACCATTTCAAAGCAGTAACATATTGCGTCATTTCCTGTTGTATTATTTTCTCAAAACTATAATTAATCTACTGGCTAATTTACTTAGTAGTAGTAGTACCTAGTTGTTTTAGTTGTTTACTCTCAGTTGTAACATGGTTCTACCTACACTTCTGTTAAAATGTAATAAGCTCTTATTCTTCTGTTGTTTAGATACTTTACATCAGTTTATTTGGGTATCAATACTAAGTAGTTACAGGGGCAGTATTGGTCAAACCAATGCTGATATTGGTACTTACATTTTTAAAGATCATTAAATCATAAACACATTTCTTTACCACAACTATAATCAGACAAAAACACAGGAAAGCGGTGTAACAGTATTAACAAAATATACAAATTATTTTATTATTCTCTTTTTTTACATAAAATATTTAAAGTAAAATAAAATCAATAGTGCAAAATAACTGAACACAAGCAGAAACTACTATTGGCTCTATTTTGGTTTTTGCATTTAAAGCCCTCTTGTGACCGACAACACATTTTCTGTGTTTGTAAACAATAACAAAAACCATTGAGATTTTGTGATAATAAAAACATTGATCTAATCACTGTAGCAATAACCATACACTGATACTATACTTGGTATCGTTAATGTCCATATTAGCTAAGCAGTTAGCATGGCTTCTTGTATCTTCCTACAGTGTGTGGTGTAGCATCCAGCAGCAATACAATTATAAAAGGAAATTGCTGAACAGACGATATCTCTAATATTTTTTTATTTCTGGCCGTCCAAAATGTTTACACACACACGTAAGACGGGGGTTTCTCGTCTGTCCGTCGTCTGTCTTTGCAGCGCAAGCACTGATCCTGGAACTGTCAGTTTGCACGTCCTTCTGACACGTGCTAAATAAAACGCTAACTAGTGCTCGCAAAACGGTGATGAGTGTTGAAAAATCACATTGCGCGTGCCAAATAATTATATTTGCATCTTCTCCAAGTACTGTGGTCGTTTTGATGATCAGTAAATATTTTGCATATTAATAATAAATAATCAAAGACGTGTCTCGTCCATCTGCTCATTCAAATTTATGGATATTATTGTCTCTCCTGATTTACTAATCAACTTGCTAATATCCTCTTCTTAGCTGGTTACTCTCTGTTGGAACGTGGTTCCTATTATCCTTCTATTGAAGTGTACAAAGTATTTATACTTTACTTGTTTTAAATACTTTACATTCAAGCTAGCTTAGCGCCAGGGCTAGCATAGTTTGCTCCCTCTTCCTCCTTGTGTGTCCATGCCAACCCAGCTAACGCATAATGTTTAAAAAATGTTAGCGAATAGTTTTCCTATAGAACCAAACCTCGAACTAACATTTAGCGAACAATAGCATCAATGCCACATTTGAGAAGCGTCTGAATTACTTTTTTCAACATACGTAAATAAGTGCTATTTGGACATTCGTCCATCGATTCATGACTAGCCAATGTTTTAATCGTGATGCATCGGAGAGTCGATAAGTTTTTTCCACCTCTGATACTTATATAAACATAGTTTGTTTACCTGTTTTGTAAACGAGGATTAGTGATTTGCACTTTGGTGGGATGTTAGCCGCTAGCTTGCTAGCGAGGACGCTAAATTACGTTGACGTCATTCGCTTGTCGTCAAATTTGCGGGACACAGCTAGAATGTGTTATCACCATGCATCATCACAATATAACAATAGTATTAAAAGCTCTATTGTCGGCCAAATGTAGGTCATTTATATCATATGGATATCCATCCATCCATCCATCCATTTTCTACCGCTTGTCCCTTTCGGGGTCGCGGAGGGTGCTGGAGCCTATCTCAGCTGCATTCGGGCGGAAGGCGGGGTACACCCGGGACAAGTCGCCATCTCATCACAGGGCCAACACAGATAGACAGACAACATTCACACTCACATTCACACACTAGGGCCAATTTTACTGTTGCCAATCAACCTATCCCCAGGTGCATGTTTTTGGAGGTGGAAGGAAGCCGCAGTACCTGGAGGGAACCCACGCAGTCACAGAGAGAACATGCAAACTCCACACAGAAAGATCCCGAGCCCGGTATTGAACTCAGGACTACTCAGGACCTTCGTATTGTCAGGCACATGCACTAACCCCTGTTCCACCGTACTACCCTCGTATGATATATATATATATATATATATATATATATATATATATATATATATATATATATATATATATATATATATATATATATATATATATATATTACACAACCCTAGTATAATTTCTACAACCACAGTAGAAAACTTTAAAGGCCTACTGAAACCCACTACTACCGACCACGCAGTCTGATAGTTTATATATCAATGATGAAATCTTAACATTGCAACACATGCCAATACGGCCGGGTTAACTTATAAAGTGCAATTTTAAATTTCCCGCTAAACTTCCGGTTGGAAACGTCTATGTATGATAACGTATGCGTGTCACGACGGCAACGGAAGTATTCGTACCCAATGTGTCACCATACAAACTGCTCTGTTTTCATCGAACAATTCCACAGTATTCTGGACATCTGTGTTGGTGAATCTTTTGCAATTTGTTTAATGAACAATGGAGATTGCAAAGAAGGAAGTTGTAGGTGAGATCGGTGTATTAGCGGCTGGCTGTAGCAACACAACAAAGAGGACTTACTTGGATAGCAGACATCTGTGATCGGGTGAAGTCCTTCGTCGCGCCGTCGATCGCTGGAACGCAGGTGAGCACGGGTGTTTATGAGCAGATGAGGGCTGGCTGGCATAGGTGGAGCGCTAATGTTTTTATCATAGCTCTGTGAGGTCCGGTTGCTAAGCTAGCTTCAGCGTCGTTAGCAACAGCATTGTTAAGCTTTGCCAGGCTGAGAATTATTAACCGTGTAGTTACATGTCCATGGTTTAATAGTATTGTTGATCTTCTGTCTATCCTTCCAGTCAGGGATTTATTTATTTTGTTTCTATCTGCATTTGAGCCAGATGCTATCACGTTAGCTCAGTAGCTAAAGAGCTTCGCTGATGTATTGTCGTGGAGATAAAAGTCACTGTGAATGTCCATTTCGCGTTATCGAATCTCATTTTCAAGAGGATATAGTATCCGAGGTGGTTTAAAATACAAATCCGTGATCCACAATAGAAAAAGGAGAGTGTGTGGAATCCAATGAGACGGTGTACCTAAGTTACGGTCAGAGCGAAATACGATACACCCTGCACTGCCTCTCTAGTTCTTCACTCTAACGTTCCTCATCCACGAATCTTTCATCCTCGCTCAAATTAATGGGGTAATCGTCGCTTTCTCGGTCCGAATCTCTCTCGCTCCATTGTAAACAACGGGAAATTGTGAGGAATTCTTCCTCCTGTGACGTCACGCTACTTCCGGTATAGGCAAGGCTTTTTTTTATCAGCGACCAAAAGTTGCGAACTTTATCGTCGTTGTTCTATACTAAATCCTTTCAGCAAAAATATGTCAATATCGCGAAATGATCAAGTATGACACATAGAATGGATCTGCTATCCCCGTTTAAATAAAAAAAAATTCATTTCAGTAGGCCTTTAATCTTATTGTTCATTTTAAGTTAAATGTATCAAAACTGACCATAAATAGAACAGTTTTGCAGTTGTCCTATTTTAATTAGAGCTACTACTACCACCGTATCACAAATATACTAGCACAGAGGTGTGAAAGTCAAGGCCCGCGGGCCAGATCCGGCCCACGAATTAATTATCTATGGCCCTCGGGATGATATTTGATTAGTATTAGAACCGGCCCGCAGGCCACAGCCGCCTGCTGCTGTTTTGCACACACCAATACTCCATCAGTGTTGGCGCTAGGAATTTTCAAAATGGGGTTTCAGGTACCCCATCAAGTCATAAAAATGGGGTCCCACAGTACATTTTTGGGGTCCCACTTTTTTGTAACCGTTTTGAAAACAAATGATAAATGTGTGCATCATCTTGTTACGTCTCACATTCTATATTGTGTTTTGGAAAAAAATTGTTATTAACGCTACGTAATTCATTAAAAAAAACATTAAAAAACAAAAACAAATGTTTATGCATATGTACATTTATTCAGTTATACACATTCATTCACTTCTTTCCTTCATCAATCAATCAATCAATCAATCAATGTTTATTTATATAGCCCTAAATCACAAGTGTCTCAAAGGGCTGTACAAGCCACAACGACATCCTCGGTACAGAGCCCACATACGGGCAAGGAAAACTCACCCCAGTGGGACGTCAATGTGAATGACTATGAGAAACCTTGGAGAGAACCGCATATGTGGGTAAACCCCCCCCCCCCCCGGATCTAAACTTAACTGCTGCTGGTATTTTTTTTCTATATTTTTATTGTAATATTTTCAGAATGTGTTTGTTCTATTTTTGGCCAAAGTAAGACAAAGAAAACAATCTGAAGTTGTCTTTATTTTTTTTAGTTTTAACGCCAAGATGTTAATAAACCGGCCCGCGTGCGCACAGATTTTCCTCCATGTGGCCCCTGAGCTAAAATGACTTTTACACCCCTGTGCTAGCGTAAACTAGATGAAAATGCCTGGCGGTATACACGGTGCTCGTCTTCTTGTTAAATGCTGAATGACATCTTATAAAATTCCACAGGTGTACTTAAGAACAGTGTTATTATAATATCATTAACGTGATTTATTAAGCTCATCTTGTCATCTTTCAAACAGCCAAACATTGTTAGTGTAATAGATAGATAGATAGTACTTTATTGATAGTGCTGTTATTAAAAGGGGCCATTCATGTTATAACCACAAACATTAGCCACATATATATTATGTGTGTATATACATATGTGTAAATATATATTATCTATATATTTTATGTTATCATGTTTTTATACACATGAAATACACCGAGTGGATATAATACCTGAATACATTTAAGCACCACTGAGATGCTAATCTATGAGCACCTGCATGCAGCAACAGGTGCGCTCCCTGCTCCCTTTCCTCACTCCAAAGTGGTTTATTAAAAATGTTTATAGTGTGACACTGTGCGAGCAATGACATACAGAAATGAAAAAAAGGTTACCTTGGCGACAGCAGTGAAGTAAAGAAGAAAAGCGACGAAGCGGAGCAGCGACGACTTCTTCATGACGATGGCCGCGGTAACGAGTTAGCCTTTTGCTAGCGTGTCATGCTAAATGTTTGCTACTAAAGAAGAAGAAAAAACACTTCTTTATGTTCGGCGAATAAAGGAGGGCAAAGTGCGACGGGGGAAGCCTTGGTTCTCTTTGGAAACAAGAAGGAGCGCGTCATTCGGGGAAAGTTTGGTCAAGTTTTTTTTTTTTTTTTTTTTTTTTTTTACACTCCTCCTCCTCCTCCTCCTCCTCCTCCTACTCCTCCTCATCATCATCACCAAGTTGGTGAGTGAGGACTGAAAGTCATCCCGCATTCCTCCCATAACTTGACCACAAAGGGTGAAGGAATGCATCGTCCCATCACAGGGCACAAAGCTGAGCGGCCAAGGCAAATATTTGCAAGAAAATAATTATTTTTAGTTAGTGATGCAGTTTACAGTGCACACAAGTCATGCGTGGTGTGTTGTGACGCACATTACTTCTTCTTGTTACTTCTTTTTTTTAATAATATGTATTTATTCATTTGATAGGGGAATCATAATACAGGTATTGAAAAAACAGGCACCCCCCCAAAAAAAATACATGAAAAATAATAATAACAAAATTACAAAAAATAATAATAAAAGTAAAATAATAGACTGAAACTATAACTAAGTAACTAAATGCAGTTTCATTGCATCACATAATAGAATTACCAGCAACTCTATAGTTCAGGGATGTCCAAAGTTTTTCCACTGAGGGCCACACACGGAAAAAATAAAGCATGCGGTGGCCATTTTGATATTTTTCATTTTCAAACCATAACAAAATAAATTGATATTTGTATTTTTTTTTTTACTTTTAGGGCGGCAATAAAGGGTCTAAGTCATTAAAATGTTAAAAACAAGTCAAATTATTATTATTTTTTTTAATTTAACGCTTATAGTAAATCTCTACAGTATATCAACTTCAGGTTGATATAAAGTTAAAAAAAACAAAAAGGTTTTATGCCTTTTCTGTCAAAGACAACTTTGTTTTTTTATTATAAAACTGAATTATGCAGTATTTCCCCCACTGCCCAAAACATTCAGAAACCAATGTTTGATGTGAAGTAATTAGAGCCTTAAAAAGATCAATAATGCAGGACACCATTGATTGTAATTTCCTTAATATTTTTGAGTAATCGCAGTGAAAAGATAAATAAAATCCCATTAAATATTTTTGGGATCCAAAGGTGCCCCACTCATAAAGTGATACATTTGTATTCTTTTTTTTTTTTACTTTCAACACTTAAGCTACGAGATCAACTTCAGATAAATCTGTCGATTTTAGGTTTGAACTATTATTTTGTTTGTTTTATGCTCTTTTGTCAAAGAAAACATTGATGTTTTTGTATGGCAACCACACAAAATATGCAATATTTTCCACATAAAACATTTTAAAGTGAAATATTAGAAATAATTGGAGCCTTGAATAGGTCAATAATTCATTACAACATTGATTTTTTTTTTTTTTTTGAGCAATGGCAAAAAAAGAAAAATAAAGATAGACAAAAGAAAAAAAACAGCCTGCATGGCAGCTTTGCAACTTTTTCTAGTTTGAATTCACCTCATTCCACTTTTTTAAATGTTTTTTTTTAATTTTTGAAATAGCATTTCCAGAATGTGTGGCGGGCCGGTAAACAATTAGCTGCGGGCCGCAAATGGCCCCCGAGCCGCACTTTGGACACCCCTGCTATAGTTAAAGTTAAAGTACCAATGAGTGTCACACACACACTAGGTGTGGTGAAATTATTCTCTGCATTTGACCCAGCACCCCTGATCACCCCCTGGGAGGTGAGGGGAGCAGTGGGCAGCAGCGGTGGCTGCGCCCGGGAATCATTTTTGGTGATTTAACCCCCAATTCCAACCCTTGATGCTGAGTGTCAAGCAGGGAGGTAATGGGTCCCATTTTTATAGTCTTTGGTATGACTCGGCCGCGGTTTGAACTCACAACCTACCGATCTCAGGGCGGACACTCTAACCCAGTGCTTCTTAACCTGGGTTTGATCGAACCCTAGGAGTTCGGTGAGTCGGCCTCAGGGGTTCGGCGGAGGTCAAGACGCACCCGACTCATCGTGTAAATAAAAACTTCTCCCTATCGGCGTATTATGGATACGGCAACAGCAGAAGTCACACTGATTTGCAGGTGTGTAATTTGTTGTGATTTTATGCACTGTGTTGGTTTTGTTGTTTGAACAAGGTGATGTTCATGCACGTTTAAATTTGTACACCAGTAATAAAACATGGTAACACTTTAGTATGGGGAACATATTCACCATTAATTAGTTGCTTATTAACATGTAAATTAGTAACATATTGGCTCTTAACTAGTCATTATTAAGTACTTATTAATGGCCTTATTATAACCCAAACCCTCAAACCCTGGCCCTAACCCTCTTACCCTAAACCTAACCCTAACCAAATAACTCTAAACTAAGTCTTTGTTACTTAGAGTAAGTTCCCCTAATGTCCAAAAAACTCTAAATTAAGTCTTTGTTACTTAGAATATGTTCCCCATACTAAAGTGTTACCAAAAACATATAACTTTGTCTTGAATTTGAAAACATTTTTTTTTAAATTTTTCACTAAAGAAGGGTTCGGTGAATGCGCATATGTGGGGTTCAGTACCTCCAGCAAGGTTAAGAACCACTGCTCTAACCACTAGGCCACTGAGCAGTTTTGATTGTCATTGCTCCTTTGAAAGAGTGGCTATTAAGGGGAAAACAAATAAAACACACATTTACTATTCATATGTCCAATATTTACTGGAGATGACTGTACATGATGCATGATGATGATGATGAAATGAGTTTATTTCGGTCATATAATCAACCATTCCGTGTGATCAATTTATCAGCACAGATGATACATATTAACAATCATACACATACGCACACAAAAAGAAAAAAAATGACCGAAAAAGGAATAGGCTGAAGCCAAGGCTTATATTTGCCTGTCCTATACATTCACTGAAAATTAGATTGCCTGGAACATCAACGTTCAAATAATCAATGGGATGAAAGTAATCGTTGCTATATTTTATAATTTTCCATTATTTCACCTTTCAAGGCTTTCTTAAACCTTAACAAAGAACTACATGTTGTCTTCTTGTTCCACCATTTAAGTCCTAAAAACTGGGGATAGGTAGATTGGCAACACTAAATTGGCCCTAGTGTGTGAATGTGAGTGTGAATGTTGTCTGTCTGTTTATCTGTTTTGGCCCTGTGATGAGGTGGCGACTTGTCCAGGGTTTACCCCGCCTTCCGCCCCTGGGCAGCTGAGATAGGCTCCAGCACCCCCTGCGACCACGAAAGGGACAAGCAGTAGAAAATGGATGGATGGAATAATAATAATGGATTAGATTTATATAGCGCTTTTCTAGACTCAAAGCGCTTCGCAGTGAAGTGAGAACCATTCACACCTGGTGGTGGTAAAGTACTTTAATAGCCACAGCTGCCCTGGGGTAGACTGACGGAAGCGTGCCTGCCAGTTTGCGCCTACGGCCCCTCCGACCACCACCTGTCATTCATCATTCATTCACCAGTGTGAGCGGCACCGGGAGCAAGGGTGAAGTGTCCTGCCCAAGGACACAACGGCAGCGATTTGGATGTCTAGAGGCGGGGAGAAAACCTGCAACCCTCAGGTTTCTGGCACGGCCGCTCTACCCACTACGCCATGCAACCCCGTAAAAACACCCCCCCCCCCGTCCTACATTTCAGTCACAGTGGGTAGCGATGTACTGCCCGTTACGTACGGCGGGGGAAGGAGACGACACAGCGACAGGGATAAGTTCAACAGGTTTATTGAACCTAATGAGGTGTTGGAGTGTGTATTCTACTACTAGTGTGTGGTGTAAGACGGTGTGAAGAATTAACAATGTAAATGTTACCAGAGGGTGTTGTTCGTGCGTGTTGGATGAATTGTCCACAAGTCCAGAGGGGCAAGGCAAGAAGGAAGTCCGTGAGCAAGCGAGAGGTCGGGGGCTGGAGAGAGGCGTTGAGGTCCGTGTCCGAGCGAGGGACGAGGATCGAGGGAAGCGGTCCAAAGTCCGGAGGGAATTCCAAGGAAACGAGGCGCACAGCTCGATATCTGGAGATGGAGGGAATACTGCGGGGAACACAGAGGACATGCAAGACAGGTACAGGTATGAGGAGGAAAGCCAGAGACGGGATACTTACTACGAAGAGTGAACTACGTTCTGGCACTGGATCTTCGGGTCCGCTGGTCTTTATGTCGTCTGCCCTCATCAGATCCAGGTGCGCTGATTGTCGATTGCCTGCAGCCATACAGGCGCGTGGCCGCAATGCGGTAAGAGCGAGCAGGGGCGTGTCCCGGGGCGCTCCTGGCGGAGCTGCCGGCGGCACTTGCTGCAGATGGCATGAGGGATTGCGCATGCGCCGTGACACTGTCTTCCTCTTCACCACAAGCAGATAGAGAATCATACGAACTGACTAAAAGGAAAAAAAGTAACAACAAAAATAAAAATAACAAATATGCAGAGAAGTGTCACTGAATAAAAACAACAACAACAAAAAAAAAAGAGTTGAGGTAAGTGGAAAAGTTCATTGTCAACAGTGAGTGTCACATTTATCCTATAGTGTCTTTAATTTAGCTATGTGACTAATCATACAGCCCCAGGTCAAGTCAAATTGTTTTGGTGTACCCCTCAGATTATATTTAATTTTCTCTAAATCTAAGAAAAACATGAGGTCCTTAAACCATAGGGAGGCCTTGGAGGCAAACTGTGATATCCGCTCCAATAAAATCCTTCCACGAGCTATTAATGATGCAAAGGCGATACTCTCCCTAAAAGTCTGCTTAATTTTTTGATAGTTTGGCGGAATTCCAAAAATAGTCAATTCTGGAGTCAACAAGGAGTCAACTTAAAATTTAGTGCATCTGCAAGATGTTTCAAAATATTAATCCAGTAGGCTTTCAGACAGGGACAGGACCACAACATGTGTGCACATTACTTCTAGATGGCAGAAGAGGTTATACCGGGGGTCAGCAACCCACGGCTCTTTAGAGTCGCTCTAGTGGCTCCCTGGACCTTCAGAGATGTGTGAAAATGGAAAATGATGAAGAAAACTTTGTTTTAATATATTTTCTGTAGGGGAAAAAACATGACACAAACCTTCCTAATTGTTAGAAATCCCACTGTTTATGTTATACATGCTTCCCTGATGAGAGTATTTGGCAAGCACCGTTTTGTCCTACTAATTTCAGCAGTCCTTGAACTCATTGTAGTTTCTTTACATCAGTGACTTTCAAACTTTTTTGAGCCAAGGCACATTTTTTTCATTGAAAAATCATAAAAAAGAAAAACTCAGTAGCCGATATTGACAATTAAAAGTCGTTCTCGCAATTGTTGGATATAAATTTAAACCATAACCAAGCATGCGTCACTATAGCTTTTGTCTCAAAGTAGGTGTGCTGTCACGACCTGTCACATCATGACGTGACTTATTTTGAGTTTTTTTTGGTGTTTTCCTGTGTAAAGTGTTTTAGTCCTTGTCTTGCGCTCCTATTTTGGTGTTTTTCCTGTTTTGTTGGTATTTTCCTGTTGCAGTTTCATTTCTTCCCTGAGCGCTATTCTCCGCACCTGCTTTGTTTTCGCAATCGAGACTATCTAAGTTGTGCGGACGCTATCCTTCTTTGTTGGGGACATTGTTGATTGTCATGTCATGTACGGATGTTCTTTGTGGACGCCGTCTCTGCTCCACACTCTGTAAGTCTTTGCTGTTGTCCAGCATTTTGTGTTTTGTTTACTTTGCAGCCAGTTCAGTTTTAGTTTCGTTTTGCATAACCATGCCTAAGCTTCAATGCCTTTTCTTAGCGGCTTTCGCCTTTTTTTTAAATTTTTGGTTTAAGCATTACACACCTTTGTACCTGCACACTGCCTCCCGCTGTCGTCTGCAGGTTGTGATCATGACAAACCATCTTCCTCTCACACGACAAAGCAATTTGCTACCTGCGCTGTACAGACACTCAACAACAGCACATTAATTGCGAATTATAATTACTGGTGTGCAAAAAATATTTTTAGCCCAATTAGGTGAAATTACGTAATCTCCCATGGCACACCAGACTGTATTTCATGGCATTCTAGTGTGCTGCGGCACAGTGGTTGAAAAAGTCTGGTTTACATGTACAACTTTCTCCAATGCCGCCATACAAAGAGGTGTTTTATGCCACTACTACTTTGTCTCATTTATTTATTTATTTCCTCTGCATTTGACCCATTCCCATGTTCACCCTCTGGGAAGTAAAGGGAGCAGTGAGCAGCAGCGGTGGCCGAGCTCAGGAATCATTTTGGTGATTTAACCCCCAATTCCAACCCTTGTTGCTGAGTGCTAAGCAGGGAGGCAATGGGTCCCATTTTTATAATATGGTATGACTCGGCCAGGGTTTGAACTCATGACCTTCCAGTCTCAGGGCGGACACTCTAACCACAAGGCCACTGAGCAAGAGACAGCACGGTGGAACAGGGGTTTGTGCATGTGCCTCACAATACGAAGTTCAGTTCTGAGTTCAATCCCGGACTCAGGATCTTTCTGTGTGGAGTTTGCATGTTCTCCCCGTGACTGCGTGGTTTCCCTCCGGGTGCCAAAAACATGCACCTGGGGATAGGTTGATTGGCAACACTAAATTGGCCCTAGTGTGTGAATGTGAGTGTTAATGTTGTCTGTCTTTATGTGTTGGCCCTGCGATGAGCTGGCGACTTGTCCAGGGTGTACCCCGCCTTCCACCCGAATGCAGCTGAGATAGGCTCCAGCACCCCCCGTGACCCCAAGAGGAACAAGCGGTAGAAAATGGAGGGATGGAACATGTCTGAAAAGGAGTAGCAAGAAGCAAAACTTATTTAATACTACCCTAATACCAGAGGTGTGGACTCGAGTCACATGACTTGGACTCGAGTCAGACTCGAGTCATGAATTTGATGACTTTGGACTCGACTTGACAAAATGTAAAGAGACTTGCAACTCGACTTAGACTTTAACATCAATGACTTGCGACTTCACTTGGACTTGAGCCTTTTGACTTGACATGACTTGCTACTTTCCCCAAAACCCAAAGATTAAAAAGTTATTTTACGCCGCTCCGTATTTTTCATTTTCTTCGTCTGTGTCTATCAGCGTGTTGTTCCTGTCAGCTGGTGTGCTCTCAGTACAACAGCCAATCAAATTAGATCTACGTTGTTTTCATCACACAGCTCTCATCCAATCAAATTGCAGGACAACCACCGAACAAGAGTTGTCAAACAATGCGGCAGTGAGAAACAATTATGCCAAAGTTAATTTCGTTCGGGTATTAAAACTATGACTTGGTCAACAAAAAACGAATTGCCGTATGCAAATCACGCAGTTCGAATATTACAGACGGAGACGCAACAACTTCCAACTTCGTTCGACATTTGAAGTTGCACAAAGGGTAAGTTTTGAATGTAAGATAACGTTTATTGGCTAAGTAACGTAACTTTTATTTGCTGTGTAGTTAAATCAGTGAGGCTGTAAACTCACTGCTAACGTTATAACCTTAGACATCTTATAAGGGTACGCAGCATCGAGCGCTACTGCCTACAGGCACAGACGAGACGCGGGGCCACCATCTTGGAGTGGTGATCACTCAGCGCAATTCATTTGGCAGGAGCAATGAACTGTCAGCGCATTTAATTCAGCTTACATCACTTAATACCACTGATTTTCACGCGCTTTTTTGTCATACGTGTAGCTATGATAAAGGAAACATGTTTTGGCGTATTTTATTATTCATAGTTTGCTTAACAGTAATATAATATTCTTATACGCTATAAGTGACCAGACGTCCGAGATCAAAACTGGGAATATAATCCCAGAGAAAGGGGAAAAAAACGGTCAGCTATTTTTAAATTGAAGAAACAATATGATTAGGTTATGTATACATGCGTATATCCTACATAAACAATGTATGAATACATTATATATATATATATATATATATATATATATATATATATATATATATATATATATATATATATATATATATATATATATATATATATATATATATATATATATATATCTTATAGACCGTATCTCGCTGCAGCAGCAGAGAGTCTGTCTTGGCACTTTGTATTGATATTTTGTATTACATTCTTCCCTTAAATGATCATGTTTACAATCATTGTTTTATATGTATTTTTTATGTATGTCGCTTTGGATAAAAGCGTCTGCCAAAGACTTCAACATAAACATATATAAACACCTGAAAGTCTTCATCAGCTAAAACCACCAATCTGTTTCACTGGATTCAGAATAAAACCAAATTCTGTCTTACCCAACAATGTTAGTATTTGAATATTGTTACTTGAAGACTTATTCCTGGTTACAATTATACTGTTAAGAAAGTATTGTCTTATATTTTGCCTAAAATGAGAATGCATCATAATCAGTGGCGGCTGGTGAATTTTGTTTTAGGTGGGGCTGAAAGTTTGTAAACCAAACCCCTGTAGGGCAGTCATCCTCCCCCAGAAGATTTCTTTGTGATTTTCACATACAAATATTGAAGATCTTTGCTCCTTCTCAACTATGTGGTAATATTATTTTCATAAAATACAACCAATAGTACATTAATGTTAAATCTTACTTGTGAAAAGTAATCCCCCGATTCCTATTTTCAACAGTCCGCTCATTTGAGTAGGAAAACGCTGAACACCATCTTTATTTTCTACCTGTCAACTGTCACTACTTCAAGATGGCGGCCAAATTGCTCGCGTCACAGCAACCAATGCTGCGTCTACTTATAAGATGTCTATGGTTATAACGTCATTGCAAACACGGCAATCTGTTGCGTCCACTGCAGTTCGCTACCTTATTCATACTTTTTGCCAAGTGATTTTTTTAAGCAGGGTTGCATGAGGTACCTAACACATAACGTTACGTTAGTCAATGTATCACACACAGTAACGTAACGTTAAAATGTATACTATATTAACAATATGTGTACATATTGCATAGGGCCCTGACATCTAAAAAGTACAACTCTGTTCATTGTTTTGTTCATGTTTTTGTTATGTTTTTCATGTGTACGCACACATAAACACACATACAGTACGAGATGAGATCAATGAGATAAGGTAAGAACAGGATAGAAACTGCTGTGGAACTAGTTACAATGCAATATGCCATGGAAATACAATGTTAACACTTTTGTGCAAATAAGTACAGTTGCACTTGTTTTTTCAAATGTGTTTATTCTGTAAAAGAATGAGTTAAATGTTTAAAATTACTGGATAATAGTGCTATTATGAAGTGCAATGTCAGCACTTTTTTTCCCCTGCAATTTCAAATGCACTTGTTTTAATAAATAAATACAGCGTTTTAAAAGCATACACAATCTGTGTAAATATATTAGTCTGTGGTTAAAAGGACTTGAAAGGACTCGAAATTCAAAATGCAGGACTTGGGACTTGACTTGAGACTTTCCAGTCTTGACTTTGGACTTGACTCGGGACTTGCCTGTCTTGACTCGGGACTTGACTCGAGACTTGAGGGCAAAGACTTGAGACCTACTTGTGACTTGCAAAGCAATGACTTGGTCCCACCTCTGCCTAATACTACCCCTTTTCTGTTTCATTGCAATTTCAAAAACATTTGTTCACTTCCTGTGCTCAGTTTGTAACAGAAACAATAAAATAAATAAATAAGTATTCATTAAAGTTCTCATGAATTAGTTGCTTGTAAGTTGTGATACACATAACAATTTTGCAAGTGTATTAAAAAAATACAATAACATAAAAAAGCACATGTACATAAGTATTCACAGCCTTTGCTCAATCCTTTGTTGATGCATCTTTGGCAGCATTTACAGCCTCAAGTCTTTTTGAATACGATGCCACAAGCTTGGCACACCTATCTTTGGGCAGTTTCACCCATTCCTCTTTGCAGCACCTCTCAAGCTCCATCAGGTTGGATGGGAAGTGTTGGTTTTCATCCAGGATGTCTCTTGTGACATTGTATTCAAAAAGACTTGAGGCTGTAATTGCTGCCAAAGACGCATCAACAAAGTATTGAGCAAAGGATGTGAATACTTTTGTACAATTGAATTTTTGTTTTGCATTTTATACATTTGCAAAATTAAAAACAACAACTTTTCACATTGTCATTTTGGGGTATTGTGTGAATAATTTTGAGGGCAAAAATTAATGTATTCTATTTTAGAATAAGGCTATAAAGTGAAGCGCTGTGAATACTTTCCAGATGCACTGTATGTATTGTATATTAACAGTGGATTACAGTTTAGATCTGGAAACATTGTGTCCCATAGAAAAGAAATCATCTGTTCTAGGGTCAAGCTGTGGTCACAAAAAAACTTATTTGTAAAGATATGTTTTTAGATATATCGTAACTGCTACACAAGTGTAAATACAAGTCAACTTGTATACTATACATATCCTCCACTTGATAGCCGTAAAAAGACAGTACCCTTGACTGACCCAAAACCGCATCAAACAGCGTAAAAACAAAAACACTGGGGCCCCTTTTGCTAGATGTCAGCAACATGGCGGCCTTGAATGAATCTTTGAATTTTTGAGCTGCTCATGTTAAGTTTATTTATAGACTTTTTCTTTATCAGCTTTCTGCAAGAACACAGTGCAGGAAACCGCTACATACACACACACACACACGTACACACATAGATAGATTATCTCGCCAATGAGAGTACACTCCTCATATTTCAGCAGCACATTTTATTCCAGCATATCTCCACAGACAACACTAAAGAAGTAAAACATACTTTAGGAGGACAGCTTGGAAAAGTAAATAACTGACAAGATATTTGTCTATTGCCTCCAGTCAAGCATAGTGGTTTTAGAATCATTGTTTGGGGGCTGCATGAGTGCTGTCGACGCTAGTAAGCTGTGGTTCATTGAAGGAAACGATAGTTCCGACATGTAATGTGAACTGTGTTGGTAAAATTACTTTAAAAAAGTAATTAGTTGTAGTTATTAGTTACTTTCCCAAAAATGTTATTAAATGAATGGAACAGAATTACCCCATAAAGGGCCACTCTAATGGTGACAACATTGGCACTTATATTATAGCTCTAGACCTAAAAATGATGTCAACAGGTAAAATTCCCCCACAAAAAGACACAGTAGGGATTTTAGGCTCGTTTTTGTGAAACAAGTTTCAGCACATTTTGGTACACCCACTTTTAGCTCCAAAATGTGGGCAAGATCAGCCTGCCCATCAGCTTAATGACGTCACTTACAGAAGACTGGATATATTGCATATTATGCGTTGTGGTAACATCTTCATCCCAAATCATGGTATTTTCTTGCACAATTTGAATAAATTAGCAAAATACTGACCAGGGGAGAAAGACTGAGTCAGAAACTGAGGGAAAATATTCTGTAGATTACATGTTGTACCGTCTTTTCCGGACTATAAGGCGCACTTAAAGGTCTACTGAAACCCACTACTACCGACCACGCAGTCTGATAGTTTATATATCAATGATGAAATCTTAACATTGCAACACATGCCCATACGGCCGGGTTAACTTATAAAGTGCAATTTTAAATTTCCCGCTAAACTTCCGGTTGGAAACGTCTATGTATGATGACGTATGCGCGTGACGTCACGACGGCAACGGAAGTATTCGTACCCAATGTGTCACCATACAAACTGCTCTGTTTTCATCGAACAATTCCACAGTATTCTGGACATCCTTGTTGGTGAATCTTTTGCAATTTGTTTAATGAACAATGGAGATTGCAAAGAAGAAAGTTGTAGGTGGGATCGATGTATTAGCAGCTGGCTGTAGCAACACAACAAAGAGGACTTACTTGGATAGCAGACATCTGTGATCGGGTGAAGTCCTTCGTCGCGCCGTCGATCGCTGGAACGCAGGTGAGCACGGGTGTTGATGAGCAGATGAGGGCTGGCTGGCGTAGGTGGAGCGCTAATGTTTTTATCATAGCTCTGTGAGGTCCGGTTGCTAAGTTGCTAAGTTAGCTTCAGCGTCATTAGCAAAAGCATTGTTAAGCTTTGCCAGGCTGAGAATTATTAACCGTGTAGTTACATGTCCATGGTTTAATAGTATTGTTGATCTTCTGTCTATCCTTCCAGTCAGGGATTTATTTATTTTGTTTCTATCTGCATTTGAGCCAGATGCTATCACGTTAGCTCAGTAGCTAAAGAGCTTCGCTGATGTATTGTCGTGGAGATAAAAGTCACTGTGAATGTCCATTTCGCGTTCTCGACTCTCATTTTCAAGAGGATATAGTATCCGAGGTGGTTTAAAATACAAATCCGTGATCCACAATAGAAAAAGGAGAGTGTGTGGAATCCAATGAGACCTTGTACCTAAGTTACGGTCAGAGCAAAAAAAGTTACACCCTGCATTGCCTTTCTAGTTCTTCACTCTAACGTTCCTCATCCACAAATCTTTCATCCTCGCTCAAACTAATGGGGTAATCGTCGCTTTCTCGGTCCGAATCTCTCTCGTTCCATTGTAAACAACGGGGAATTGTGAGGAATTCTTCCTCCTGTCACGTCACGCTACTTCCGTTATAGGCAAGGCTTTTTTTTATCAGCGACCAAAAGTTGCGAACTTTATCGTCGTTGTTCTATACTAAATCCTTTCAGCAAAAATATGGCAATATCGCAAAATGATCAAGTATGACACATAGAATGGATCCGCTATCCCCGTTTAAATAAAAAAAATTCATTTCAGTAGGCCTTTAAAATCTTTTCTTTCCCCCTCAAAACTCGACGGTGTGCCTTATAAACCGGTGCGCCTAATGTAGGGAATCATTCTGGTTTTGCTGACTGACCTCGAAGAAATTTTATTTGGTACATGATGTAATGATAAGTGTGACCAGTCGATGGCAGTTAAACATAAGAGATACGTGCACTGCAAAAAGTCAGTGTTCACAAACAAGAAAAAAAAATACAAAAATTAGGGGTATTTTATTTGAACTAAGCAAAATTATCTGCCAATAGAACAAGAAAATTCGGTTTATCAAGACTTTCCAAAACAAGTAAAATTAGCTAACCTCAATGAACCCAAAAATACATTAAAATAAGTATATTCTCACTAATAACAAGTGCACTTTTCTTGGTAGAAAAAAAATGAGACCTCTTTGCTCAATATGTTGAAAAATATTCTTAAACTAAGTAAATGTTTGTGCCATTATCTTGACATAATGATATGCGCTTGGCATCATGATTTTTTTTTTCATGCTTGAAGTAAGAAATTATTACATTAAAAAAGTAGTTTTATACTTGTGAGTGTTGATGACACAGCTTTGCAACAGTTGATATTCTAGTTTCAAGCATGTTTTACTCAATATAGGTCATAAAATCTCAGCAACAAGCTGTAATATCTTACTGAGATCATTTAGTGCCAAAACCCTTAAAACAAGTAAAACAAGTAAAACACTCTAACATAAAATCTGCTTAGTGAGAAGAATTATCTTATCAGACAGAAAATAAGCAAATATTACCCTTATTTGAGATATTTAATCTTACTTAGATATCAGTTTTTGCAGTGTGTAGACTGCACTATGATGGCAATATGACTCAAGTAAACAACACCAACATTTTATATGTTCCATTGAAAATATGGAACATTACACGCGGCACTCAAAAATATATCAAAATGTTTTAGTACGACTTTGGTAAGCTATGAAGCCACACCGCATGATGTGCTTTAACATATGTGTATTATTATGGTGTGTGTATAAGGTAAGACATATTATCTGGCGTTTTGTTTTGCAATATTATGCAAAAGCAACTTTTCTTACCTTCTGTTTCCTGCTGATCTGTATTTGGGAAATGCATGAATCCTGAAAAATTGTGCGCCTCCGCCTTTGTAGTCCGTGACGACGCCGTAGTCGATGAGCTTCTTCTTTTTCTCTATCTTCTTGTTATGGGACATTCATCCTCCGCTGTTGCCATTTTTAATATAAAGTAGTGTAAAGTTTTTACTTATATCTGTCAGTGAACTCGCCATTGAAAGCGCTAAAACATACCGGTATAGTGAGTTTACATTATTCACCCAAGGAACTTTAGTTATTAGAGAGTTCCGGTCGGACGTTTTTTCACGGGACACATTTCCTGTGTTGTTGTTTCCGGATAAGGAGATGCTGCTCCGTTATTGATTTAAATAAAGTCTGAATGTCATTAAAACAGTTAGCTCCATCTTTTGACACTTCTTCCACTCGCGTCCTTGCACGCTACACTGCTAGAACAAAGATGACGGGGAGAAGACGCTGCTGAAGGTGAGCCACGTAAAAAAGGCCACCCACAAAACGGTGCATTCGGAAGCGACTGTCAGAAAGCGGCTTGAAGATGATCTGTAAAACATAATCTATGCAACATTTTTACCAAAGAACCACCATTACATGTTATGTAGACCACAAGGAAGTGTTTTACATTTAGTAAAAAAATAGAATAATTTGACTCCTTTAATGCACCCTATAATCCGGTGCGCCTTATATATGAAAAAATATAAAAATAGACCATTCATCAGCAGTGCACCTTATAGTCCGGTGCGCCCTAAGGTCCGGAAAATACAGTACATGTTTTTGCCACTTTTTGCTGCTGTGGTGTCACCGGGAGTTTGCGGCTCCTTCTTGGAACTATTATGGAACTTAATAGTATTCATATTGTAAACATGAAAGTGTACGTACACTTTATGCTCGCAGCAGGGGCTCCGACGCAGACATCAGCGCTCAAAAAGCAGAGAAAAAGAGAAAAAGATAAGAGGTAAGCCACTAGTATTGTTAAGTTAACGTTAAAGTACCAATGATTGACACATTCTATTTTACATCCTCTTCTACTGATGTTTTATTGGTGGAATTGTATCTTGAGTTAAGTTGATTTGTGCTTTAGAAAATGCTGAAAGAACATAGCTTGATAGATACTTTTTTCGTCTTTAAGAGAAATTCACATTCCAGAAGGGTTACAAGTAACACACAGGGACATGAAAGGTTTAATAAAATAATTTTAAAAAATATTCAAAATGTCCTAATAGCCTTAAGAAAATACACATGGCAGGAAGACATGGGAGAAAGGAAAGAAAACACAGACGTTGGTGATTCTTTGCTCATAATGTTAACCATATCAGTTTTGAAGTAATCATTAACCAGGGCGACAAAAACTTGTAAATAATTGATCAAAATAATAGTTTTACATTCCTTTATCCACACTGTCTATGTGGGGAAATAGGCTCCAGTTTTGTAGATGGCATCACACCAAGAGGGGCGGCATATTGAGTCTGGCGACGGAAAGGGGGCTTTCCAAGTACGGTTAGTTATATCTACCCATGACTCACAAACTAACTGGTATCATGGGATACGACTGACAGATTCCTTTTCAGGAGCTTAAAATACTTAAAGAAAACTTGCTATGGAAATTTCGGTCATCTGGACTATTTGGGTCCTTTAATAAATGTAATGGTTGTAGTAGTATCTGGTGACTGTTAAGTGACTTGTGACGTCAGCTTGCAAGAATGGAGTTTGGTGTGTTAGCACATCTTCTGCTGAGTGGAGTGACTAGCTTGACTTGTAAAAAAAGTAATGGCGATATTCCAAACAGTGACATTCTGAAGCATAACATGGTCATCGGTCTCCTCAGCCCATGGCAGTTTTCCAACGTGATAATGAGCCCCAACAGATTTAATCTTATGCATTTTATCATCCTTCTTTTAGAAGTTGCTGGTGGGGCGGGGCAGTCTTCCTATCCGGCTGCGGGGAGTCTCTGGGCCCCTCGGGTAGGGGCATGCTGTCTTTCTACCTGCGTGGGGTGCGGTCTCTCGCTGAAATGGGGGCTGATTGTCTCCTGCTTCTCTCGTGCCTTGTCCTCGGGTTGGCGCGTCTGTTTACGGCCTGATGTTGGCCTGCCAGGCAGCGCAGTGGGCCCAGTTTTGGGGGTCCTGTCGCTGGCTCAGGCTTTCTGGGTGGCTGGGGCAGTACTTTGGCTGCCGCACATACTGGGAAAGAAAAATACTGTACATACAAACATACATAAATACATACACACGCTCATACATACATACGTACAAAGTAACAAACATACATACAGATGTATATTCATACATACATATGCACATACATAGGTACATACGCACATACATAGGTACAGACACACATACATAGGTACAGACGCACGCACATACATACAAACAAACATACATACAGACGTATATTCATACATACATACGCACATACATAGGTACAGACGCACGCACATACATACATACATACACGCACACACACACAAACGGTACATACATCCACATGCTACACTGACTGTACAAACATACACTACCGTTCAAAAGTTTGGGGTCACATTAAAATGTCCTTATTTTTGAAGTAAAAGCACTGTACTTTTCAATGAAGATAACTTTAAACTAGTCTTAACTTTAAAGAAATACACTCTATACATTGTTAATGTGGTAAATGACTATTCTAGCTGCAAATGTCTGGTTTTTGGTGCAATATCTACATAGGTGTATAGAGGCCCATTTCCAGCAACTATCACTCCAGTGTTCTAATGGTACAATGTGTTTGCTCATTGTCTCAGAAGGCTAATTGATGATTAGAAAACCCTTGTGCAATCATGTTCACACATCTGAAAACAGTTTAGCTCGTTACAGAAGCTACAAAACTGACCTTCTTTGAGCAGATTGAGTTTCTGGAGCATCACATTTGTGGGGTCAATTAAACGCTCAAAAATGGCCAGAAAAATAGAACTTTCATCTGAAACTCGACAGTCTATTCTTGTTCTTAGAAATGAAGGCTATTCCACAAAATTGTTTGGGTGACCCCAAACTTTTGAATGGTAGTGTATATACTGTACATACTGTACATACACATACAATAAACAGTACATACATACACTCATACATACAATCTCGCCTCATAAAACATATACAAGCCCCAGGGGAAACCGGATTGGAACACGGCACACTACTAAAGATTTTTACCATAACAATGTAAAAGGTTAATATAGTCTGCACTCCCCCATCCGCTTTCTTTTGTAATTCAAGTAATTATTACATTTATGTATTATTATTATTATAGAGGTTTATTTGAAATAGGGACAGATACAAAAACATAGACATCTGAAACAGTTATCCGATGCATGCATCACAGTGTTTGTAGCCAAAGCTAATTTACAACACTTGTTGCATTTGGACTGATTGTAATGTTTATAATAGAAGTAATTTTTATCATTCTTTATCAATATTGTTATTTCTGTTGGTATTTGTATTGCTCCATTTATAGTGCAACTATGTTAATTGCCATTTCCGTGTTATTACTATCTACCTCACTAACTGGCTCTTCTTTTTATTTTTTGATATCATATTTGTATTTATCGTATTTGCTGTTGTAGTTCAGTTGTTTTTGTTGTTGTTGTCTCCCTCTGTCTTATCCCGTGTCCCTGCAACTTACCTTTCCATCCCCTCCTGCTCCGGTCCGGCTGTGCCAAACACCAAATGTATCCATTTAATAAAGTAAAATATAAATAAGGCAACAAAAGAAGTATCCCAAACTTCCCTTTTGCAAAGTAAATATGTACAGCAGATATGGGCATATACATCAATGATATGATTTTCCTGAGTGGCTGCACAGGACATGTTTAAAAAAAAATAGAAAGAAGAAGCTTAAACCCATTAAAACAATGAAATAATGTTGTTCCCCCTTTTGGTGGTCACAGATGCAGTTAGAACTTTGTGAGGGGGTTAATTAGTAATGCACTGCTGCAGAGTTCCTCAAACGGAAATAAAGTATATGCAGGTGACCGCAACAACATATTCACACTTCTTGATTTTAGGCTGCAGTTTGACATGTAAACCAACCAAGTTTACAAATGGCCTTGAAGTTAGCAAATAGTAAATGACTTGCACCTCCTGTGTTGACGCTCTGCACCGCATGCAGATTCTGAAGCAACATTCACAGTCCGAAACTGGCTGCCCAGAAGTACCATAGTAACTTTTATTTAAAGGGGCACTTTGATGTCAACAACGCCTATTTCATAAGTTCTAAACCTAAAAACGATTTCTACAGGTAAAATGTTCCCATATAGACACGGTAGTGATTTCAAGATTGTTTTGTAACGAGTTTCAGCACATTTTGGAGCACCCTTTTTACCTCCATCAGTCCATCAGCAGACTGATGCAGTCTGCTGACGTCACCTGTAAAAGACTAGAGTCAGTTACATATTGCGTAGTCGCCTCTTTGTTTTGGAGTTTGCATGTTGGATACTTTAAATTGTCAAACAGTAGGTGTCAACGTTGGCCCAAATTGTTATTTGTCAATAGTCACAGCACACTAACTATTAGGGATGTGCCGATTGATCGGCCACCAATTAGTATTGACCGATTTTCGGATAATTGGCATTAAAAGGCATTAATCGGCAATGGCCGTCACATACTTTTTTTTTCTTACAAAAATCAAACTATGCTTATCAGTGATCGATCAATCGGCACATCCTTTCTTACAAACACTGATCCCCTCAGGCTGACACTGTTTGTATTTTTAGTCCCCCTGCTGACAAACAGCTAGCAGGTAATTGTGTGTCTCCATACGCAGTGTGAAGGATCATCTCCATAACAGAAAATTGTATTTTAAGTGTCATTATCAAGTATCATCACTGAAGGACGAGGTTATACCGAGAGCGAGCCAGAAGCAGGCATGCTAATAGCTAGCTTTGAAGGCGCCCTGTTAGACAAAACAGATTTTTCTTACCTGTAAGTACCTGTTTTTGTGTATTCGATATCCCCATAAGTCCCGAAAGTATGAAATCCAGCCAGGTAGGCGTGGGCCACACCAGAGTCCATTTGGAGAGACTGGAGGAGATGCAGATGAAGAGACAGGGCTGCCGAGCTGGCGCTGAGCGCCAGGACAGACAAGCTTCACAGTGTCTTGGCTGAATGAGCAGGTATCGGACACCTCGGCCTCCTTAGACGTATCCTCGCTCATACATGCAGACTGGACACTGGCCGAGAGTTGGTGGGCGGCCGAGGGTGGCGTCGGCTCTCTTGGTTGCTTTATTGGGTCTGCTCCTGTCTCTGGCCATGCTCCCCCCACCCCAGCAGACGATGGCGTGGAACAACGCACAGTGTATATGTTTTATAATTTTCTTGTTGTTGCTTTACTTTTGTGACTGTGTGTAGAAGTGGCTGGTTGCATCAGTTCTGCTCTTTTATTGTATTTCATGTCCTTTGTGTTCTTTGATGTTTCCCTCTTACACACATGTTTATGTGTGCTATGGCGAGGTTGTCTTTTTTTCTTTTGGCCTCTGTCTGGACACCCTCTCCAGGGGCCCAGGCTTAGACTGAATTTTTTTTCCTCCCCCCCGCCACGGACCAGTGTTTACCTGTTTCTCACCTTTTTTGTAAGGGCCGCCGGAAGTTAGCAACCCTGTCAGCGATCCTGTTCTGTCTCCCTGTAATGTCTGCTCTTGAATGGGATTGTGCTGAAAATCTTAATTTCCCCTCGGGCAGGGGCGCCGCTAGGGATTTTGGGCCCCATGAAAAGAATCTTTACAGGGCCCCCTGTATTATAATTTCATCATCATTAGGGGCCTCTCTGGGCCCCCCTCCATCATGGGCCCCTAGAATCCGTCTCCTTTACCCCCCCTTTTCGGCGCCCCTGCCCTCTGGGATTATTAAAGTATTTCTGATTCTGATTCGGATTCTGATTATAAAACAATCTTGCCTTCTCCCAAACTTGCTCCAAACGAGCTGTTTGGAATTTGAGACCTTAGTGACGTACTTTGCCTTAGTTACTTCAGCGTCAAATTCGTAGTCAATAAGTTACTTATTTATCTTCTATTCTCTTGTTGTGGGCAGACTGACTCATACATGTACATGCATGCTAAAATCCTCCGCTGCTGCCATTTCTATTACAAAGTAGCGTATAGATCCAACTTACATCTGTCAGTAGACTCGACATAGAAGCGCTAAAAACTACAACATGTCTGTTGGGGGCTGAGACACAGTCGAACGGTGCTTGGCCTGGAGGAGGACTTGGGCACGTAAATAAGACCACCCACAAAACGGCACATTCTGAAGAGATAGTTAGAAAGGGACTTGAAGATGATCTGTAAAACAAAATCAATGCAAAGTTTTGACCTAAGAACCATCATTACATGTCATGTAGGCCACAAGTAAGCATTAAGCAAACAACTGGGACTTATTACCTCCCTGCTTGGCACTCAGCATAAAGGGTTGGAATTGGGGGTTAAATCACCAAAATGATTCCCGAGCGCGGCCACCGCTGCTGCTCACTGCTCCCCTCACCTCCCAGGGGGTGGAACAAGGGAATGGGTCAAATGCAGAGAGTAATAGCACCACACCTAGTGTGTGTGTGTGACTATCAGTGGTACTTTAACTTTAACACCAATAAATAAGTACTTAGTACAGTTTAAGAAGTGTAATGGAAGCCTGTTATAGCAGAAAGTAAGCAGCCATTAACAGGAAAATAACAACTAGATTAATTAGAGATAGAGAGAGGATATTTTAACAGCAACTGTTGGTGTGTCAGCATTGTCACAATCACTTCACGACACTAAAAAGGGCGGATCGATCCATAAGTCGGTGGTGTAAATAACAAATGTAGTATCAGTATATGATCGATACTTGATTGATATTTGTATTTAAAAAAAAAAAATTGTTGTTTTTGGTAACGTTTGAAATGTCAGGAAACAATTCACAGGATCATTTAGAGGGCAAAAATTAAAGGGTTTTAAGATGGTATTAGATAGCAGTTTTAGATTTTTGACTTTGTTTTGATTAAATGTAATAAAAGAAAAAGAGAAACTAGTTAAAACTATTGTGTTGTTATTGTTTGACTCTCAATAGCACTCACCATAAATAAGTTGAAAAATGTAGAGTGAATACATTAGATCTGGAATGTATCGGCCGATCTCAATCATAGATAATTGGTATTGGAACTGGCAGCATAAAAATGCAAACATCCCTAATAATTATGTTTAAGAAAGACATGTTGCTTTTTTAATATCCTGTTTTTAGCGTAAGCATTCCAATAGTTAGTCCAAAAACAGCAAAAATGTCCTGTCTCCCAACCTTTCTTAATCCAAGCTCTGGAAATGCAACCAGACTTATTCTGGTGTATTAATGTCAACAGGTAGATAAAAAAAGTTAGAATTCTAAAGACCTGCACAAAGAGACAATAATGACCTCATTGGAGTTCAAACATTAGTTTGATAAAGTAAACGTTTTCCCTTCTTCAAAGATGATATAAGCAGGAAATAAACCAAAGCGTTTAACGTTCCAAATCAAATAAAGAAGACAATGGAAGAATGCGCTAATGCGTGCTTGTATGTATTGGCTGTCAGCCACAAACTCATAATGGATGTCTTATCAAAGATAATGAGGTGTTCCTGTGAATATTGTGTATACAAACCCCAGCCTCGGGGTGGTAAGAACATGGGAAGAAAGTGTTCCTTCGGTCTTAATCATCCCATGTGTTAAGGTGGTGAAACAATGTAGGAGGATGCCTTTGAAGCACTAAATAAACACCACCTTTTCTCATGCACCTCTGTGCTGGATGTTGGAGATATCATCTTTTGCAAATGTAACTGTCCTGAACTCGCATGGTGGTTGTGACCCCAAGATGCGGAAACAGGAGACGACGTGCAGGTAAAAAGTGTCTTTAATTACCAATACTTAGGACTGATGCAACAAGTAAGTGCACAGAAAGCATATGGGGAAAGCTATGCAGTAACAAAGCACTGGCATGACAATGAAACATGAAAACAGCAATGATCCATTCCTGTTCAATGGACAAGGCTGGCATAAATAGGAATACCTCTGATTGGCAACCAGGGACAGGTGCGGGACTCAGCGTTCAGTGGCCGACAGGGGTAAGTTCCGCAAACCACAAACTCGGAAGAGGAACATAAGTAAGGTCCGCAAACCACAAACTCGGAAGAGGAACATAACAAGAGCGCTAGACAGGAACTAAAACACACCACAATACAACATAGGGTCAGGCCTGACGTCATAGGTCCTGACAGTAAATCTGACAAAATAAATAGTCAAAAATCAAATGTCTACTGGTTCTCAGGAACGTACAACATATGGCTACTGTATTTTCCAGACTTTATTCTCAAAACTCGACAGTGCGCCTTATAACCCGCCTAATGTAAGAAATAAGTTTGGTTGAGCTTACCGAAGCTCGAAGCTATTCTATTTTATACATGGTGTAATGATAAGTGTGACAAGTAGATGGCAGTCAAACATAAGTGATAAGTGTAGGCTGCACTATGATGGCAATATGTCTCAAGTAAAAAACACCAACCTTTTAAATGTTCCATTGAAAATATAGAACATTATCAAAATGTTTTAGTACGACTTTGGTAAGCTATGAAGCCGCATGGATTGTACTGTGCTTCAACATACGAGTACTATTACGGTGTGTGTATAAGGTAAGACATGTCTGGCGTTTTGTTTCGCAATATTATGCAAAAGCAACTTTTTTTACCTTCTGGTACCTGCTGATCTGTATTTGGGATCTGCATAAATCCTGAAAAATTGCGCGCTCTTTATTGTAATTGCTTTTTATTTTGAGCGCGATAAGGAGACTATGCAGGCGGATGAGCGATTGGAATCAAAGCCAAGCTGCAGGTCTGTAACTATACACGAAGGTTAAACTTCTACAAGGTCATTATCGCTCAAGTGCTAAATCCTATGGGGTGCCGAAAGTAAAAGTTCAGTCACACTTTTCTAGCAGATATACTTTATCAGATTTAGCTCATTTTCAGCACATTTAAGTTTAAATTAAATGTTGACTCTAAATATTATATCTCAATGTTAAATCTAAACCTAAATGTTCAATCTAAATCTAAATGTGAACGCTAAATGGTAAATCTAAACCTAAATGTTCAATCTAAATCTAAATGTGAGCGCTAAATGGTAAATATAAACCTAAATGTTCAATCTAAACTTAAAACAGTTCATATGTGACACAATCATGAAGTAAGAGCGCAGCGAAATAAAAGACACATACAAACAGATATAGTTGTACTCCAACAAACCAAATAGTCCGAGGTAAGAATCAATTCCATTTATTGTCAAATGCGGCAGTGCAGCGTCGACGTGTTTGAGTGTCTAATCGTCTCAACACGCCATGCACACTCACACGTTTGGAGCTAACTTTTTTTTCAAATGAACTTTATTGGCATTATTTGTCATTATGCATCCGTCATGTTTTCTTCTTCCGCAGTAAGAAAGGTGTAGGAGTGTCTGCACTGACAGGCAGAGATGTGGGCGTGGCTTTGCAGCTCAGAGGCGTCGGATTGGTGGAATATTGACTTATAAACATTCGTATTTACAATTTGGCGAGAGATTTAGCGCTCACATTCAGATTTAGATGAAAGACTTAGGTTTATATTTTATATTTAGGTTTAGATTTAACATTTAGTGCTCACATTTAGATTTAAGGTATATAATTTGTGCAGCTGAGATAGGCTCCAGCAACCCCAGCAACCCCCGCGACTTCGGACGGGACAAGTGGTAGGAAATGGATGGATGGAATTAACATTTTGCTATGATCCGTAGCCCAGATCATAGTTTATTTACGTTTTTGATTCACGTGTGGTTTAAGTTCTGTGTCAGCACCCCTGTTTTGTGTTTCTCAGTTGTCATGGGTGCCGATTAGTGTCACCTGCCCCTGATTAGTGTTCGGGACGCTCACCTGTTCCTGGGCACTAATCAAAGAGCTATTTAATCCTGCCTGTTGCCTTACTCAGTCTGCTGCTTTTGTTTGCTTCTATGCAATGAGTTACGACATCTACATATTCTATTCCTGAGCTAAGCTCCGCCTTGTTCATGTGCTTAGCTTGTCCTGTTGGCTACTTTGTTAGCTTCTCGTGCTGTAGGCACGCTTGTTTTGTTTATTTAGAATTTTGTATGTTTCACGAAGAATAAATCATTCTTCTTACCTGTAAGCTGCTTCCTGTCGCTCCGCCGCTTCCTGGAACGACGACCTCCGGCATCAACATGCCACGGCATCGTTACACATTTAGGTTTATATTTAACATTTACGTTTAGATATAGCATTTAGGTTTAGAGCAAAAAATTTTCCCTCACATTTAGATTTAGAATTATATTTCAGAATTAGGTATAGATTAAACATTTAGGTTTAGATTTAACATTTAGCGCTCACATTTATAACTTAGTGCAGTGATCCCCAACCTTTTTTGCACCACGGACTGGTTTAATGTAGGCATTATTTTCAGGGAGCGGCTTTCTACTTGTGCCAGATAAATACAGCAAACATTTTCAGGTTCAAACACTGATGACATCTATATTAAACAACACAAGAAGCAAGGAATTAAACAGAGACATAATTAAATGTGGCTCAATTGAGGAGAAACGTCTGGGCTGTACTCTTGTACAGTCTCCACCACGCTCTGACGAAAGATTGTACGCCTCCTCTTGGACTTTTCCTGATTACCTTGCAACAGATGTTTCTAAGGGATGGGGGTCGTAAACAGCCATTGCCTTTGGTTACAAAACAGTTCAAAGAAAAGTTCGTAAAACAGTTCAAAGAAAAGGTGCCTGGAGCTTGGGCAGGTCCTGCTTTCTCTTCACTTTGTAGTTCTCGGGTCAAGACAAAATCTTTCTGTGGATTACAATACATGAAAGAAACAGAACACCTTCCTGTTTCTTCCCATCCTACACAGTGGAGTTTTACAAGCCTTCTTCTTGGTGGGATCAAAGACAGCTTTTGTCTTCTCGCCGGGAACTCATGGCTACACAAAGTTTTGTGATAACTTAGATACAATTATTCTGACAAAAATAAGTGCATGAATTATACAACTCACTATAATGCTGAATTAGTGGGAGCCCTGGACTTGTTACTTTGCAATGAGATGCAGATGGAAATCAGCCTTTGGCTACAATCTGTCACATTTTATATGTTCATTAATGTGCATTGTATCATGTCACAAAGTTATAAAAAATATAACAAATGGAAAATTCCTATGAGGAGTTTTATTGTACGTCTATAAACAAGCTTATTGGTGTGTTTCGTGGGACAGGCGAAAGTAAGTCGGAGAAAATGCAGTCGTTAATAAATTATTTAATGTTTCTCTGCGGAAAATGTGTCACGGACCGGTGGTGGGGGACCACTGATTTAGTGCACACATTTAGATTTAGATTTAACATTAAGGTTTAGATTTAACATTTAGGTTTATATTTAACATATAGATTTATATTTAAGATTTAGGTTTAGATTCAACATTTAGGTTTACATTTAACATGTATATTTATATTTAACATATAGATTTATATTTAAGATTTAGGTTTATATTTAACATATAGATTTATATTTATAACATATGGATTTATATTTAAGATATAGGTTTGATTTAACATTTTTATATAACATGTAGCGTTAACATTTAATTTGAACTTAAATGCAAAGACAATCTGAGAAGTGAGTTAAATCTAATAAATGTATTTGCTAGAAAAGTGTGACAGAACTTTTACATTAGGCACCCCATAAAATCCTGGTCATATCCATGTGTATATTGTCAGTACAATGCGTTTCCATTAGAGATGTCCGATAATGGCTTTTTTGCCGATATCCGATATTCTGATATTGTCCAACTCTTAATTACCGATTCCGATATCAACCAATACCGATATATACAGTCGTGGAATTAACACATTATTATGCCTCATTTTGTTGTGATGCCCCGCTGGATGCATTAAACAATGTAACAAGGTTTTCCAAAATAAATCAACTCAAGTTATGGAAAAAAATGGCAACATGGCACTGCCATATTTATTATTGAAGTCACAAAGTGCATTATTTTTTTTTAACATGCCTCAAAACAGCAGCTTGGAATTTGGGACATGATCTCCCTGAGAGAGCATGAGGAGGTTGAGGTTGGCGAGTGGGGTTTGGGGGGTAGAGGGTAGCAGGGGTGTATATTGTAGCGTCCCGGAAGAGTTAGTGCTGCAAGGGGTTCTGGGTATTTGTTCTGTTGTGTTTATGTTGTATTACGGTTCGCATGTTCTCCCGAAATGTGTTTGTCATTCTTGTTTGGTGTGGGTTCACAGTGTGGCGCATATTTGTAACAGTGTTAAAGTTGTTTAAACGGACACCCTCAGTGTGACCTGTATGGCTGTTGACCAAGAATGCCTTGCATTTACTTGTGTGTGTGAAAAGCCGTAGATAATATGTGACTGGGCCGGCACGCAAAGGCAGTGCCTTTAAGGTTTATTGGCGCTCTGTACTTCTCCCTACATTCGTGTACACGTTCGTGTAATTTTACTTTTTGAAACCCATCCATCCATTTCCTACCGCTTGTCCCTTTTTTGGGGTCGCGGGGGATGCTGGAGCCTATCTCAGCTGCATTCGGGCGGAAGGCGGGGTACACCCTGGACAAGTCACCACCTCATCGCAGCTTTTTGAAACCGATACCGATAATTTCCGATATTACATTTATTTTTTTTAATTTTATTTTATTAAATACATTTTTTAATTTATTTTTTATTCATTTATTTTTCATATTTACACTTATCGGTCGATAATATCGGCAGCCCGATATTATTGGACATCTCTAGTTTCCATTCTATATCATGTTAACATTTTGTAAACAATGGAGGCTCATTGCTCCGATTCAAATGATGTCACGTCCGACTCATTGAATACGCGTGGTGGTCAAGCCAGCATCTCTTAATGGGTACTAGGCGCCATTTAGCCTTCCTCAAAGAAACATGCCCTTTGCTCGTGTTGTTTTTGGCTGTACGAACCATTTGAATCTCGAAAAGGATAAATGTTTTTTTCAGAGTTCCTCGAGAGGTTATCAAGAATGCCGGAAGAGTGCAAGATTTTTTGAAAAAAAGATGACAAAAGTACCACACACTCCAGTAGAAGGGAGCAGAGACAAAACATGCACAAGTTTCCAGTGACCACTCTGTTAAAGGTTTGTTTTATAGCTTCTACCATCCTAGTCACCCTTGCTCCTGATGGGTCGTGGTTAGCGCCTTGCATGGCAGCTCCTGCCATCAGTGTGTGAATGTGTGTGTGAATGGGTGAATGTGGAAATAGTGTCAAAGCGCTTTGAGTACCTTGAAGGTAGAAAAGCGCTATACAAGTATAACCCATTTACCATTTACAATATACTTTTAAAGTTTAGTTTTTCCGATTTAAGTATTATCTTGCTATCAGTTGTATTTCTTAAGACACCATTTTTGCTGCGAGTGTTCCGTAAAGCACCAACTAAGCAAGTCTAAATAAAAGAAATCAAATGTGAGCAAGACCTAAAAGAGTTTTAAGCTTTTACCAAAGGCAATGATGATAAATGAAGCTTTCAGCACATACACAGTGTTGACATTTATAGTTACATTTTGAAATAGATGGGGAAAAACATGCATACTTGTAGACGGCACATGCAACAGCAAGAGCAGGCAACAAACATGGCAGTGGACACGACGTTAAATCATGAAATGCAACCTTACCCGAGCAAAAACAATGTATAACTATCCAGGAGAGTCTTGATACCACAATGTCTTTGACCCAGATACACACAAAGAAGTTGTAGACTTTCATGCTTTTTTTGGTTTTCATCTGTTTTGTCGTGAAGAATGGCGTCTGGAGCACACGATAGTTCAATATGTTTGGGAACTGCACTGACGAATAATCCTGTTTAGCTTTTTTCCAAAATAAACGGCAACATACAGGGAGGGCGGAATAATATATGTTGATCTATGTGGGGAATTAGCGACCCCCTGTGTGACTGCCAGGGCAGCGGAAGGGGGTTCCGCCCAGTGCGCCTTTGACGTAGAACCGCCACTGTTTTCTTATGTCATTTCCAACCAAAACATGCCCATTTAGCAAATATAAAATTACAAAACATTAAAAAAAGGTATGAAGAATTTTGTGCTGTACAGAAATGTGATTTTGGTAGGAAATGTTTGGTGTGATTATTAAATGTTATTACAAGTGTTACACAGGTCACTACAAGGTGCACTTTGAGATGTGTTATTCAAATGCAAAGTGCTATACAAATAAAATATATTATTATTACGAGAAAGTGTACCTTTTAAACTTGCATTGGACTAAACTCAACAACATTTGAGTCATCGCATACCTTATCCGAGCAAGACACTCTGCTCCCCCATCTCTCCATCTGCATAAACTGTGTTGCAATTGTTGGTTTATGCCAAGCAAATTGGCATAATTGCCCTGATAGAGGAACATGTGTGTTTACATTTTCCCTGTCAGTGCGTGTTGTTTGGACTTAAACGTCAGTGTAAACAAGGCTAATGTTTGAAATGATGTTGTCTCCATGGATGGATGGCTACTATCAGAGGAGGGTTGGAAAGCTGCAGGAAGGGCGCAGTGGTGACTATTTTCTGCTTCTCAAATAAGAAATTACTTTTATGTCACAGGATTTCACACACACGTTGTCACGACACGACCAAATGAAATGTTCCACTTTCAATTCACACTAGTAACACTGCCCACTAGCCCACTCTGAATGGGCATGTGGAATAAACGCAACACACACTCACACACACACACACACACACACACACACACACACACACACACACACACACACACACACACACACACACACACACACACACACACACACACACACACACACACACACACGTGCACACACCCACGCATACATAAGTACACACACACACACACGCACACACACACACACACACACACACACACACACACACACACACGCACATTCTTGTATTTGTTACCTTCTTGAGACCTCTGAAAAATTCCGACCTGTTTAAGACCACCCTTCCTAGATATATAAAGATTTGTATTTACAACATTAATAATATATACAAACTATGCAAATATAAAAAAGCTTGCTGTGAAAAATGTGTTGGAATTTCACAAGAAAAAGGTCACAATTTCACAAGTAAAACTTAGAATGTGAGTCAAAATGTCACAAGAAAAACTGAACATTTGTGCAATATCATGATAAAAGTTTGAATTTTACTCAATAACAGTCGCAATTCTACAAGAAAAGCTTAACATTTTGGCAATTTTATGAAAAGAGTCGTAATTTTACTCGACAAAAGTCACAATTTTATGAGAAAACTTTAAAATTTTGGCAATATTATAGTAATAATCGTAATTTTACTTGACAAAATTTCATTATTTTACAAGAACAACAAAAAAATTGGCAATATTGTGATAAAAGTCAGAATGTTGTACGACAAATGTCACCATTTTGCATAAAAAAGTAATAATTTTACATAAAAAAATAATCTTAAGAGAAAATACTGCAATATTACAGAAACAGAAAGAATATGACTTTGTTCCCAATTTTATTATAAACAAGTCGACACATCGTGAGAAAAAGACTGCTTTTAGTTATTTTATTTTTTTTGTAATTGTTTTTTAATCTTTCTTATTTACTTCAAGTTATTACAGTATGTCTCTATATACATATTTATTTAATTTTTTGTATTAATTTTGGCCAAAGGGGGCCAATTTCAATTTGTTACACAAACTTGTTATTGCATATTCTGGCCAGAGGGGGAGCACCTCAAATTTTTACACACACTTGTTATTTCATATGTTGACAGTCAATTTTTTTTGGGACCACCCTAATTTTGACAGATTTCATCACCAGGGGAGCAAATGAGACATTCTCTATTAGATGCAATGGTTTTCCTTATTGGGACCATGATTTCGGTCCTCATATGGAAGGTACTTTGCCTTGTGGATGTCTCAAGAAGGATAAAAATACAAGAACACACACACACACACACACACACACACACACACACACACACACACACACACACACACACACACACACACACACACACACACACACACACACACACACACACACACACACACACACACACTCACACACACACACACACACACACACACTTGTCAGAGTGTCATCATCCCGGGCAAAGTCTTCACACATAAATTCCAAACCATTCACACCCAGACTATGATTGCCACTATCAATTGTCCCATTTACTCTCTTCATGTGCCCACTCTTTGTTCTATTCCCAGGAAACACGTTTCTTCACTTCAACTATCACAAAATAGTTTGACAGTGTACAGTACTATGACAAATAATTTTATGACGAATGATACTGTAATTAGTGCTGTCAAAAGATCAATTTCTTTGTCTGAATAATCACACTTTTGAATTGTGAATAATCATGATACATCACAGAAAAAAGCCCTGATATAAGTGTACAATTTTATCAAAATTAAGGAATACATAATTGGACACTGGATGGCTTCAATGGCAAAAATCCAAATAATTTGAATGGGAGCCGATTGTAATGTTTGCTTTTGTTGACTTATTTTGCACTATTGACTTGATTTTGCTGCAACAGTTTTATTCAATGATATCAATGCAAGGCTTCATTCATGGTGATCCCCACAGTAAACACTAGATGTCTCTATTTGTAACCCAGTGGTGTGTTTTAACATACAGACAATACTGTATGTACACTGGTATTATAATTTGATCATGGCAACACTTCATTTTTAATGGCATTCATGTGCATCAAGGTGAGAGACAATAAAGTTAATGGAACAGCTTCGTGTTTTTGAACTCTACTCACAGAAGGGGAATCCAAACTTTTTCCATTGCATGTAGAAAAATCGATGGGCGTGGGAGGTGACTTTGATATCCTTTTATTCATAAATCAATCCGATGTTGGTCATGATATGCTAAAATAATAAATAAGGACACTTATGTACACTTAAGGCTGCCTCTCTAAACAGAATTGTATTTTGACAAACTTTTTTTTGTGTTAAACATTTTTTTTAAGACAACTTGAATATATTTTAACACAATTTTTTTAGATTAAAAAAATATAATTAATTGTAAAGCAATTGTGTCATTTTTTTGTGCAAAAAAAAAAAATCACATTTAACATACTTGAAACAACATTTGCATATCTTTTTTTTGTATATTGTCATTCATTCATTTTGCATGCGTTTATTCAAAACGGGGCCCCCTCGTCCAGGGAAAACAGTGAATTCTATTGATATTGTCACGGCGCATGCGCAATCCCTTATGTCATCTGCCGGCAGCTCCGCTAGAAGCACGCCGGGACACGCCCCTGCTCGGTCTTCCCACATCGCAGCCACGTGCCTGCACGGCTGCAAGCAATCTGCAATCTGCGCACCTGGGTCTGATGAGGGCAGACAGCATAAAGACCAGCGTACCCGAAGACGCAGTCCACTCTCCGTAGAAAGCATCCCGACTCTGGCTTCCCTCCGCGTACTTGCTCTCTCTGGGCTTTCCCCTGTGTCCGTGTCTTATGTTCTCTGTGTACCCCGCAGTGTTCCCCCTGTTTCCCGTGATCGAGCTGTGTGCCTCGACTTCCCACCGGATTCTGGACTGCCTCCCTCGATCCTCGACCCCTGCTTGGACACGGACCTCGTCGCCTCTCTCCAGCCCCTAACCTCTCGCTTGCCCACGGACTGTCTTCTCACCTTGCCCCTTTTGGTCTGACGAAGGATTCATCCAACACGCACATACAACAAACTCTGGTAACATTTACATTGTTAATTCTACACATCGTCTCGCACCATTCACATATAGTAGCATACACACCCCAACTCATCATCATCATCAGTTTCAATAAACCTATTGAACTGATCCCTGCCGTTGTGTCGTCTCCTTCCCCCGCCGTACGTAACAGATAAATTTGTACCTTTACTGGATTATGGTGCCCTTCTTTTTATGAATATGTCTGATCATTTATTTTTATTTTTATTTTTATTTTCATCCGGCCTTCGTCTACCACTATGCATTACGCTGTATGACTGGCCATGGAAATGGTGTTCATCATTATGTTCCATTCAGTCTGAGTATGTTACCAGGTGGTCTCATTGCTTGACTTTCACTTTATAGTGTTTGCTTATGCTCCTTCGGTACTATTTGGTACTATACCGCCTCTGAAAAGTACTCGTCGTCATGTTGTGACATTGCTGGTTTAACGAGCAGACGAGCATGTTCGGCAGCGCACAATCACGCAGTACTTACAAGCAGACACAGTGTGTAGACAGAAAAGGGAGAACGGACACATTTTGGCTTAAAAACTAACGATAAAGGTGAAGTTATAACACTGAAATGCCCTCAGGAAGAGATGCTTTAAAACATGGCTCGCTAGGTAGCGGCTAAAGTCCTGCCCCAGTCGGCAGTGTTTTAGCTACTTCTAAATCACTAATCCTCGCCTCCATGGCGACAAATAAAGTGAATGAATGAATGAATGAATGAATGATCTTTATTGTCATTGTGCATGTACAGGTACAGGTCCAACAAAATTTAGGTTGCTTCCCTGAGGTGCTTTACATTTTAAAAAAAAAAGAAGAAACCACAAAATATACAGAAACAACACAATTTACACAATATGCAATATACAATATGGCCTAAGACCACTCTAAGAGGCAATGTAAAAAAATAGGAGACAATAAAAAGTATAAAGTGACTAGTAAACTGACTAGAGAGGAGTAATTCTGGTTCCCAGTGTGCTGAGGGGGTGGGAGTCAGTATTTCCTACCTCCTATGCTGTGCAGGCTTTTTATTGTGGATTAAACATGTAAATAAATATGATAAATATTGTCCAGTTGGCGTGTAATCGCTGATTGCTCAGTCCCGGATCGTGATTGACCGGTGGCTTCCTCATGTTGTACGTGAGGGAGTTTTTATTTATTTATTAATTTTTTTACATTCCAGCTGCGTTTAGTGCAGTTATGGCCCGGGGGTAGAAACTGTTCTTGAGTCTATTTGTGCGGGTTCGCATGGTTCTGAAACGTCTGCCGGAAGGCAGCCGATCGAAGTGGCTGTTGCCGGGGTGGGATGGGTCCTTGAGTATGTTGGCTGCCTTCTTCAGGCAGCGGGAGTTGTACAGTTCTGCCAGGGAAGGGAGGGGGCACCCGATGATTTTTTGGGCCGAGTTGACGACCCTCTGGAGAGCTGTCCTCTCTGCTGCTGTGCAGCTGCAGAACCATACGCAGATGCAGTATGTGAGGATGCTCTCCACAGAACAGCGGTAGAAGGACACCAGTAGATCCTGTCTCAGGTGGAGATTCCTGAGTACTCTCAAGAAGTAGAGCCTCTGCTGTGCCCTCTTGACGATGGCCGTGGTGTTGGTCCTCCAGGACAGGTCCTCCTCCAGGTAAACTCCCAGGAAGCGTAGGGATGAGACTCTTTCCACACAGCCCCCGTCGATGTACAGGGGCTGTATGGTAGTTTTTCTCATCCTGCTGTCCAAGATCACTTCCTGGGTCTTGAGCTGGTTCAGCTTCAGGTTGTTCACCCTGCTCAACACTGCCAGCTGCTCCACCTCGTCCCGGTATGCCGTCTCGTCGACCCCAGAGATGCAGCCCACCACCGTTGTGTCATTGGCAAACTTTATGATGTGATTGCCGGGGTGGGTGGCTGTGAAGTCGTGGGTGTAGAGTGAGTAAAGCAGGGGGCTCAGCACGCAACCCTGAGGTGAGCCGGTGCTGAGGCTGAGGGCTGTGGAGGTGTGGGTACCCATCCTCACCCTCTGATGGCGGTCAGTCAGGAAGTCTTTAATCCAGAGACAGGTGGGGTTGGATATTCCAAGGTCTGCTAGCTTGGTCACCAGTCTGTCAGGTAACATGGTATTAAATGCAGAGCTGAAGTCTACAAAGAGCAGCCGTACATAGCCCCCCCCCCTCCCTCCATGTGGGACATGGCGGAGTGGAGAGCCGTAGCGATGGCGTCCTCCGTAGACCTGTTGGCTCGGTAGGCAAACTGATGGGGGTCCAATGCGGGCGGTAGGGATGAGAGGATGTGGGTTCGGACCAGTTTCTCGAAACACTTCATTGTGATGGAAGTGAGTGCCACTGGCCGGTAGTCGTTCAGACAGCTGACAGTGTTTTTTTGGGGGGGGGCCGGGATGATGGTGGAGGTTTTCAGGCAGGATGGGACGGTGGCCTGGGACAGGGACCGGTTGAAGATATCGGTGAGGACACCAGCCAGCTGATCAGCGCAGTCTCTCAGCACCCGTCCGGAGACGCCATCCGGTCCCGCAGCCTTCCTCGGGTTCACGGCTTTCAGTGTGCGTCTGACCTCGTGCTCCGTCACTGAAAGGGTGAGGCTGCTGTGGTCTGCCGAGTGAGGTGTGACTGCTGATTGAGGTGTGGTTGTTGGGTGAGGTGTTGCTACTGAGTGAGGTGTGACTGCTTCCGATGGTGTTACCTCAAAGCGGGCGTAGAAGGAGTTCAGCTCCTCTGCCAGCCGGGGGTCTCCCCTGCCGGCCGGGAGGTTGCTGGGCCTGTTGTTGGTCATGTGCTGGACCCCCTGCCATACCCTCCTGGAGTTGTTGCTTTGGAAGCAGTCCTCAATCTTCGTTTTGTAGTCCTCCTTAGCCTCCCTGATACCACGCTTCAGGCTGGCTCTGGCAGTGCTGTAGAGCTCCCCGTCGCCAGATCTGAACGCGGTGTCCCTCTCCCTCAGCAGCCTCTGCATCTCTCTCGTCATCCATGGCTTTGTGTTGGAATAGACTCGGACGCGCTTATCCACAGTAACAGAGTCTGTGCAGTGTTTTATGTAGCCCAGTACTCCTGATGTGTATTTCTTACAAGTATCATCCCTGCAGGACGAGGAATAGCTAAACATGGGTCACTACACATCGTAGCTCACCGGCGTCAAAATGTAAACAAACGCCATTGGTGGATCTACACCTAACATCCACTGTAATGATACCAGGTGCAGGAGCGCATTTTGTCGATACTACAATGATTACGTCAATATTTTTTGGCATCACATCTTCTTTAATTTTTTTAAATTCATATTATGTTTATAACTCAGAAAATATGTCACTGGACACATGAGGACTTTGAATATGACCAATGTATGATTCTGTAACGACTTAGTATCGGATTGATACCCAAATTTGTGGTATCATCCAAAACTAATGTAAAGTATCAAACAACAGAAGAATAAGTGATTATTACATTTTAACAGAAGTGTAGACAGAACATGTTAAAAGAGAAAGTAAGCAGATATTAACAGTAAATGAACAAGTAGATTAAAGACCTACTGAAATGAATTTTTTTTATTTAAACGGGGATAGCAGATCTATTCTATGTGTCATACTTGATCATTTCGCGATATTGCCATATTTTTGCTGAAAGGATTTAGTATAGAACAACGACGATAAAGATCGCAACTTTTGGTATCTGATAAAAAAAGGCTTGCCCCTACCGGAAGTAGCGTGACGTAGTCAGTTGAACATATACGCAAAGTTCCCTATTGTTTACAATGATGGCCGCATGAAGTGAGAGAGATTCGGACCGAGAAAGCGACAATTTCCCCATTAATTTGAGCGAGGATGAAAGATTTGTGGATGAGTAAAGTGCAAGTGAAGGACTAGTGGGGAGTGGAAGCTATTCAGATAGGGAAGATGCTGTGAGAGCCGGGGGTGACCTGATATTCAGCTGGGAATGACTACAACAGTAAATAAACACAAGACATATATATACTCTATTAGCCACAACACAACCAGGCTTATATTTAATATGCCACAAATTAATCCCGCATAAAAACACCTAGGTGTTTGTAATGCTAGCTCCTAGCTACTAGCTACTAGCTACTATCTCGAGCTAGTTATAGCTCGAGCGGGTAATATGGACGGGATCCCGTATATATAACGAGCCAATACAATTCAAACACCTGCACAACACCCACACTCACTCAGCCCAAAGAACCGTTCACCTAACCCAAGGTTCATAAAGCTTATATATTTAACCAAAGTTACGTACATGACACGCACGTACGGGCAAGCAATCAAATGTTTGGAAGCGCGCGGGTGCATGGGACCTGATATTCAGCTGGGAATGACTACAACAGTAAATAAACACAAGACATATATATACTCTATTAGCCACAACACAACCAGGCTTATATTTAATATGCCACAAATTAATCCCGCATAACAAACACCTAGGTGTTATGCTAGCTCCTAGCTCCTAGCTACTAGCTACTAGCTCGAGCTAGTTATAGCAAGCGATCAAATGTTTGGAAGCGTACTCACGGTATCGCGTCTGCGTCTGTTAACGAAGTCAAAGTCCTCCTGGTAAGAGTCTCTGTTGTCCGAGTTCTTCGATCTTGACTGCATCTTTCGGGAATGTAAACAATGAAACACCGACTGTGTTGTGTTGCTGACTTCCCTCGCAAAATACTCCGCTTTGCACCGACTTTCTTCTTTGCTTGCTGAGCTTCTTTCTCCATAATGCAATGAACAAATTGCAACAGATTCACCAACACAGATGTCCAGAATACATCCAGAATGAGATGAAAACAGCTATTTCGTATTGGCTTCAATGTGGAAGCCATACCTGTGTTCTACTGGCTACGTCACGCGCATACATCATCCTCAGAGGCGTTTTGAACCGGAAGTTCCCCGGGAAATTTAAAATTGCACTTTATAAGTTAACCCGGCCGTATTGGCATGTGTTGCAATGTTAAGATTTCATCATTGATATATAAACTATCAGACTGCGTGGTCGGTAGTAGTGGGTTTCAGTAGGCCTTTAATAATTCATTTTCTACCACTTGTCCTTAATAATTTTGACCAAATAATAGAATGGAAAATGACACAATATGTTACTGCATACGTCAGCAGACTGTTTAGGAGCCTTTGTTTGCTTACTAACTAATAAAAGACAAGTTGTCTTGTATGTTCACTATTCTATTTAAGGACAAACTTGCAATAAGAAACATATGTTTCATGTACCCTAAGGTTTTTTGGTTACACTTTAGTATGGGGAACATATTATGTTAATAAGTAACTAATTAATGGTGAATATGTTCCCCATAATAAAGTTTTAACTTGGTAACACTATTTGGACACTTGGGGAACATATAAGGGTTAGGGTTAGGGTTGGGGTTGGGGTTAGGGTTAGGGTTACTAATAAGCAATAATTCTGAGGTTATTGAGAGAAGACTCTTAGTTAATGGCTTACTGGTTGTATAATAAGAATAAGGCATTAATAAGTACTTAATAATGACTAATTAAGAGCCAATATGTTACTAATTTGCATGTTAATAAGCAACTAATTAATGGTGCATATGTTCCCCATACCAAAGTGTTACCGATTTTGTTAAAATAAAGCCAATAACGCAATTTTTTGTGGTCCCCTTTATTTAGAAAAGTATCGAAAAGTATCGAAATAATTTTGGTACCGGTACCAAAATATTGGTATCGGGACAAAACTACGAAGCAGGTTATGTGGAAGATGTATCTCCTTCCATTATGATGAATGCACTTCCCCTCTCTCACACTCTCTCTCCCCTGCCAACTCGCTCGCTCACTTCTCCTCGCTCTGTTGCCAAGGCGACCGCACAGCCTCTTGCTGCATACACCTAGATGAAGCGGCCGCCTATGGATCCCGCTCTCCTCCAGGATACAAACAAAAGGGAAGCCGTCCGACTTCGCCTGTCTTTCCCAGACGCAAACACCCACCAACACGTCGGTCCCTTTCAGTCCGTGCCGACCCCTCGCTCCTCTTCCTCTTCGTCGCATGTGAGCACGCTCCATCTTTAGCGGGAGCGGTAGAGGGATCGGTGTTTGGCGACTGCTCTTCGGCTCAAGGGGGGAGAAGAGTGCCAGATGGCCGTTTGAAGACAGGCTCAGTCAGGTAAGTGGACTTATCCCAACCAGACTTAAGGCTTGGGATGAGTGTTCCGGCCCTCCCTCTCCTCCCCCCGTGTGGTTGTGCGACATGAGGTGAATACCAACAGCACAATGACACACTGTGATTTCCTGAGGCGGCTCTGCTCTCCTCCATGATGTAGCCTCCGCATAAACAACAGGTTGGCTTCTTATCAGTCTTGGATTCTCTCATTCATATATCTATGTGTGTGTGTGTGTGTGAGTGGGTGGGTGTATGTGTGTGTGCGTGTGTGTGTGTGTGTGTGTGTGTACTACCATCGAGATGCAACAGTCCACCTCCATGGCTGATTCATTAGGAATCCATCCAGCCCTGCTCTGTGTGGTTGCTCCATCTCGCCGTAGCCGCGTCTGTGATATGAATGGTCTTTTGTCTCCGTATGAATGACTTATCCCTGCGTCGAAAGCCGTGTCACCTACGTCGTCACCGCCGATCCAGATTTAGCGCCATCGGAATAAGCGTCAATTTGCAATGCAGCATCTCTGAATTATTCATCAGCTCCGACCGAATTGTTTACATGTGACGCGGGTGAGGTTTCTCCTTGAATGAACAACGAAGGCAATTGATTATCTTTCAACTTTAAGGTCAGCCATGTTTGCATTGATGATGTCCGCCTCATCGGGAAGAGGTCAACCAGACAGTCCATGACTCAATCTCATGTTTCCGTTCCATCATCACTTTCAGCGAGGGCTTCCTCTTAGCCGATCTCTGCTATATAAGCACTTCAGCAGCACACTTGATAGTCAGGTTTGAGTCAGCGTGAAACAGGAAACACTGCCGTACCTGGATATTTTTTTTTACTGTTTTTTTATTTCTGAAACCATAGACATGGTCACGGTGGAATAGTGGTTAGCCCAGGGATGTCAAACATACGGGAACAGGTTTTATCCAGCCCGCGAGATGAGTTTTCCAAGTATAAATATGAGCTTAATATTTTGGATGAAAGAAACTGTTGTTCTAAATGTGTCCAATGAATGTCACAATAGCAATTCTTTGTATCCCCTGGGTGAGAGCGCACATGACTTCGGAGGAGGCGTGTTAAGACAGCGACAACACTTCCATGTTTGGACACTACGTACTCCATCCATCCATCCATCCATCTTCTTCCGCTTATCCAAAGTCGGGTCGCGGGGGGCAGCAGCCTAAGCAGAGAATCCCAGACTTCCCTCTCCCCAGCCCCTTCGTCCAGCTCCTCACGGGGGATCCCGAGGCGTTCCCAGGCCAGCCGGGAGACATAGTCTTCTCAACGTGTCCTGGGTCTTCCCCGTGGCTTCCTACCGGTCGGACGTGCCCGAAACACCTCTCGAGGGAGGCGTTCGGGTGGCATCCTGACCAGATGCCCGAACCACTTCATCTGGCTCCTCTCGATGTGGAGGAGCGGGGGCTTTACTTCAAACTCCTCCCGGATGACAGAGCTTCTCACCCTATCTCTAAGGGAGAGCCCCGCCACCCGGCGGGGGAAACTCATTTCGGCCGCTTGTACCCGTGATCTTGTCCTTTCGGTCATAACCCAAAGCTCATGACCATAGGTGAGGATGATAAATTGACGACCGGTAAATTCCTTTTTCACCACAACGGATCGATACAGCGTCCGCATTACTGAAGACGCCGCACCGATCCGCCTGTCAATCTCACGATCCACTCTTCCCTCACTCGTGAACAAGACTCCAAGGTACTTGAACTACTCCACTTGGGGCAAGATCACCTCCCCAACCCGGAAATGGCACTCCACCTTTTTCCGGGCGAGAACCATGGACTCGGACCCGGAGGTGCTGATTCCCATCCCATTCGCTTCACACTCGGCTGCGAACTGATCCAGTGAGAGCTGAAGATCCTGGCCAGATGAAGCCATCAGGACCACATCATCTGCAAACTGCAGAGACCTAATCCTGCAGCCACCAAACCAGATCCCCTAAACTCCCTGACTGCGCCTAGAAATTCTGTCCCTAAAAGTTATGAACAGAATCGGTGAAAAGGGCAGCCTTGGCGCAGTCCAACCCTCACTGGAAACGGGTCCAACTTACTGCCGGAAATGCGGACCAAGCTCTGACACTGATCATACAGGGAGCAGACCGCCACAATCAGACAGTCCGACACCACATACTCTCTGAGCACTTCCCACAGTACTTATGCTGCTTATTAGGGATAGTAATTATAAAACATGTGGATTGTTACGTTCATGCGTTGATTGTCGAAAATGTTGTTACTAATGCAATCTGTGACATTTCTACCCAGATAAATGCTTTTGATAATCGGTACACTTTGTGTTGTACTTATAACTGGGGACACATTATCTCGACGCACATTAATATGCTGAAATAAAAAGTATCCTCTTCTAACTTCATGTTTGATTATCAAAATGAGTCCAAAATCACAAGTTTTGTTGTAAATGAGGCTACATATGTACAGAACAAAACCACATGATGTTAGTACATCAGTTAAGGAAAATGAGTAAATTACATCAATAACATCCTGTAATTTGATTTCTGTATAATTAATTGTATCTTCTGATAGATAAAAAAAATGTACACCAATGAGAGCATTTTAAAACTGTGCCAGACTCAATTCCACCTATTTGACTGATGATCCTTACCACGTCATTTATTTTTACGACAAATGAAGATAGAATACTATCATCTAAGTATAAAAAAAACATTATGAGTTGTACATTTTGATAATATACTTGGTCTTTTTTTAAACAAAGAAAGCAATTTGATGTTGTTTTTATTTTTAGGTTATCATGCCATGATTTTACCAGTCCGGCCCAGTTGGGAATAGATTTTCCTCCATGTGACCCCTGAGCTAAAATGAGTTTGACACCTCTGGGTTAGCCTGTCTGCCTCAAAGTCAGGAAATCGAATCTCCGTTGAAATATCTTTGCGTGGAGTGTGTGTTCTCCTCAGTCATGTGCTAAGGCTTCCTCCTGCTTCCCCAAAACATGCATGCTTGGCTTATTGGACTCTCTTTATCAGGGCTATTTAACTGGCGGCCCGGGAGCCAAATCCGGGTTGTGTTTAAAACTTGGGAGACAAACATTTTTGCAGCATATTTCCTAAAAACACAAAAGTGCAACATCTTTGCATTGACTTTTTAAACTTACAATCAACCATAGATGACTGGGGTCCAAACTTGTTATTTTACATAACTGAGGCGTTCCTCAAGGCACCTCTTTAAGTCTTCTTCTTTTTATCGGTCCCAAATGTTTTCGTAATGTTATGTATGGAACAAAGGTTTTGCCGTAGCTTGTTTACTTCAGATGCAGTCAGTAGTCATTTGTTCAACTTCTTTAGTTATACTAGTGGTGTTCCTCAAGGTTCTATTTTAGGTCCTCTCTTTTTCATCGTTTGGACTATTCAACTGGTGGCCCGTGAGTTCAGTTGAAACAAAATGTAAGAGGCTCACATTTTTGCAGAAGGTCCTTAAAAACAGTGTTACTTAATCAATTATCTATTGTGGGGGATGCTGGTTCTCCGGAATATAAAAAATAAAAGACCAATTGTGAAAGGAGAAGTTGGATCCCGCGGTCCTTAGCTTTCTGGAAATGTGGCCACCAAAACAATTTACCGTATTTTCCGGACCATAAGGTGCACCGGATTATAAGGCGCACTACCGATGAATGGTCTATTTTTGATCTTTTTTCATATATTAGGCACACCGGATTATAGGGCGCATTAAAGGAGTCATATTATTATAATTTTTTTTCTAAATGGAAAACACTTCATTGTGGTCTACATAACATGTAATGGTGGTTCTTTGGTGAAAATGTTGCATTGATTAATGTTTTACAGATCATCTTCAAGCCGCTTTCTGACAGTCGCTTCCGGATACGCCGTTTTGTGGGCGGTCTTATTGACGGCAGGGTCTTCTCAATAAACATATTTATTGTACTGGTGCAGCGTGCAAGGACGGGAGTGGAATAAGTGTCAAAAGATGGAGCTAACTGTTTTAATGACATTCAGACTTTCCTTAAATCAATAACGGAGCAGCATCCCCTCATCCAGACACAACAACACAGGAACTTTAATAACTAAAGTTACTTGGGTGAATAATGTAAACTCACTACACCTGTAGGTTTTAGCGCTTTCATGGCGAGTTTACTGACAGATATAAGTAAGAGCTTTACACTACTTTATGTTAGAAATGGCAACAGCGGAGGATGAATGTCACATAAAAAGAAGATAAGAGAAAAAAAAAGAAGCTCATTGACTACGGTGTCGGCGCGAACGCGCGCAATTTTTCTGGACTTATACAGATCCCAAATACAGATCAGCAGGTACCAGAAGGTAAGAAAAGTTGCTTTTGATTAATATTGCGAAACAAAATGCCAAATGTCTTACCTTATACACACACCATAATAATACTTGTATGTTTAACGCGCCAACAATCCTTCAAGCGGTGCGGCTTCATAGTTTACCAAAGTCGTACTAAAACATGTTAGATTTTTGAGCGCCGTGTGTGATGTTCTTTATTTTCAGTGGAACATATACAATCTTGATGTTGTTTACTTGAGAAATATTGCCATCATAGTGCAGCCTACACTTATCTCTTATGTTTGACTGCCATCTACTGGTCACACTTATCATTACACTATGTACCAAATAAAATTGCTTCGAGGTGGGTAAGCTCAATCAAAACGTATTCCTTACATTAGGCACACCGGGTTACAAGGCACACTGTCGAGTTTTGAGGAAAAAAAAACATTTTAAGTGCGCCTTATAATCTGGAAAATACGGTAGTTGAATACATTGTCCATAGGTGTGAATTTGAATGGTTGTTTTCCTACATCCTGCTTAGAACCAGTGTCCTAAGCACTGGATATTTGTTTTTGTCCAGTTCCCTTTGTCTGAGTTACAATTGCTTCTGTGCAAAGCACAAATGTCCACTGCAGAGGATGTTGGCACTCCAGAAGAGATATATACCTTTTGATAGGCTGGGTGTGCCCCACCTCTTGCCCAAAGTCAGCTGGGATAGACTCCAGCTCACCTGTGGCCATAGTGATGACATATAAAATAAATGGATGGGTAAGATGCTTCATATTGGTGCTGAATAAATGCAGACTGAGCCCCCTGCAACAAGAGCTTAAAGGTGACCTTAACGCGCCAACAGTAGTCCTCGGGTCCAACACAGCTCGCTATTCACAACAGCAACACAACACTTCTTCATTATCCATCCAATCATGACCAGGGTGAGCAAGGTGCGTTCACAAAGCATGGAATTCAACAATACAATACAAGACAGTCCTTATTTGCCCATTCTCTGTTTTCTGTATTGTTGTTGGTTTTTCTGTGATGATTAAGACCATTTGTTTTTGTTTATCATATTGTTTTTTTTTATATTATTGAACTATTTGAATTAACATTCTGTTCCACTTGCATGCCACAATATTCCATTAAAAAGACATTCTAACATCATTTGTTTGTTTATTTTTATTCATTTGAATGCACTGTTTAAGCACCAGCACAGTTTTAAAGCAGGGGTGTCAAAGTCTGGCCCGCGGGAATTAATTAACTCATCTATTATCAATGGCCCCCGGGATTATATTTGATTAGTATTAAAACCGGCCCGCAGGCCACAGCCGCCTGCTGCTGTTTTGCACGCACCAATACTCCATCAGTGTTGGCGCTAGGAACTTTCAAAATGGGGTCCCAAGGACCCCATCAAGTCATAAAAATGGGGTCCCACAGTAAATTTTTGGGGTCTCACTTTTTGGTAACTGTTTTTGAAAACAAATTATAAATGTACGCATTATCCTGTTATATCTCACATTCTATATTGTGTTTTGGAAAAAGGTTGTCATAAACGTTACTTAATTCATTAAAAAAGTATACAAAAGAAAACACATTTTTATGCATATGTAAATTTATTCAGTTATAAACATTCATTCACTTTCTTCTTTCCTTCATGGATCTAAACTTTACCGCTGCCAGTATATTTTTATTGGAATATTTTCCGAATGTGTTTGTTCTATTTTTGGCCAAAGTAAGACAAAGAAAACAATCTGAAGTTGTCTTTATTTTTTAGTTTTATTGCCATGATTTTAATAGTCCGGCCCGCGTGTGCACAGATGAGCTAAAATGAGTTTGACACCCCTGGTTTAAAGGGTTGTAGCTTGGCACCAGTACCTTACCTTGTAAGCAATAATGATCCTTATTTGGGCTCACAGCTTATTTTTTCATGGGTCTGTAACACGATCTGAAAATAAACCTAAAAAAACAACAAACCTTTAAATTAGTAGTAAATGGAAAAAACAATGACACATAATGTAGTCAGAAAAAGTAAAAATATTGACAATAATAAGTGAGCTTGCATCATATTAATGGTCACCTTACAAGACCCTTCTTGATTGCTGTGTGTGTCAATTAAGTGTAAGGCAATTAATCCACACTTCAATAGAAAAAAGCTTGTATTTTAATTATGTTGGTTTGATTAATCATGTAATGAGAGTAACAAATAAACATTTATCAAATCCAGACCACATGGGGGACCCGCAACTTTAACTATGTGGACAATTAAGCGCATATAAGAGCGATGGTCTGTGTTTCCGTTATCTGTGTGACAATACAGGGTTTTTTTTATATATATCTTAACGCATACATGCTAAAACTGCAATTTGATGATGTACATTTATTAAAAGAATGGAAGTTATGGCAAACAGATTTGTTTATTCCAACTATTTTCTCAAAATACACTGTAAAGCGTGTTGTATCCGATTACTTGAATAATTGAATAAACTATCTGAAGGAAACATCTTAGTGAGTATGGAAAACTGGCATCTGTTTTTTAATGCTATGTGATCCACTGGTTTAGACAGCCAGCTCTGAAAAATTGTTCGGAAAATTGTAAAATTCAAAGTACGCCCAAACATTTACCTGCAGCGAAAACACAGCTGACCGTATTTATTTGTTTTTCATGCATAAACATCATTGACATCTAAGGATATATCGCTTGCTAATTTTAGCAGCGTACTGGACAAAACATTGACAAAGAGAGATTGCTTAAAAAAACGTATTGCAAAGAATGGATTATTGAAAATATTGGATCAATTCAAAATAATAATCTAATAATCACAATTCAGATGTGAATCGATTTTCTTCAGCACAGAAGGGTTAGTGCATCTGCCTCACAATACGAAGGTCCTGAGTAGTCCTGGGTTCAATCCCGGGCTCGGGATCTTTCTGTGTGGAGTTTGCATGTTCTCCCTGTGACTGCGTGGGTTCCCTCCGGGTACTCCGGCTTCCTCCCACCTCCAAAGACATGCATCTGGGGATAGGTTGATTGGCAACACTAAATTGGCCCTAGTGTGTGAATGTGAGTGTGAATGTTGTCTGTCTATCTGTGTTGCCCTGCGATGAGGTGGCGACTTGTCCAGGGTGTACCCCGCCTTCCACCCGATTGTAGCTGGGATAGGCTCCAGAGCCCCCCGCGACCCCGAAGGGAATAAGCGGTAGAAAATGGATGGATGGATGGACGGACCCCTACTAATAACGCTAGCAATTATTCCATTTGTCACTGTTAACACAAAGCTGACGTTGATTTTGTCTTTTAACTAGTGCTGTCAAGTAAGTCATTCTATTAATCAGATTAGGAACACTTTTAAATCATGATTAATCGTAATCAATTAAAGTAAATCACCATAATGTAAATTTACTTTTAAAAAAAAGACTACCGTATTTTCCGGACTATAAGGCGCACTTAAAATCTTTTTTTTCTTCTCAAAACTCGACAGTGCGCCTTATAACCCGGTGTGCCTAATGTAAGGAATAAGTTTGGTTGAGCTTACCCACCTCGAAGCAATTTTATGTGGTACATGGTGTAATGATAAGTGTGACCAGTAGATGGCAGTCAAACATAAGAGATAAGTGTAGGCTGCACCGTTTGATGTGCTTCAACATACGAGTATTATTATGGTGTGTGTATAAGGTAAGACCTATTATCTGGCGATTTGTTTTGCAATATTATGCAAAAGCAACGTTTCTTACCTTCTGGTACCTGCTGATCTGTATTTGGGATCTGCATAAATCCTGAAAAATTGCGCGCCTCCACCTTTGTAGTCCGTGATGACTCCGTAGTCGATAAGCTTCTTCTTTTTCACTATTTTCTTGTTATGTGACATTCATCCTCCGCTGTTGCCATTTCTAATATGAAGTAGTGTAAAGTTCTTACTTATATCTGTCAGTAAATTTGCCATGAAAGCGCTAAAACATGCCGGTGTAGTGAGTTTACATTATTCACCCAAGGACTTTAGTTATTAGAGTTCCGGTTGGACGGTTTTTCACGGGACACATTTCCTGTGTTGTTGTTTCCGGATAAGGAGATGCTGCTCCGTTATTGATTTAAGTAAAATCTGAGTGTCATTAAAGCAGTTAGCTCAATCTTTTGACACTTCTTCCACTCCCGTCCTTGCACGCTACACCGCTACAACAAAGATGACGGCGAGAAGACGCTGCCGAAGGTGAGCCACGTAAATAAGACCGCCCACAAAACGGCGCATCCGGAAGCGACTGTCAGAAAGCGGCTTGAAGATGATCTGTAAAACATCATCTATGCAACATTTTGACCAAAGAACCACCATTACATGTTATGTAGACCACAAGGAAGTGTTTTACATTTAGGAAAAAATAATAATAATATGACTCCTTTAATGCACCCTATAATCGAAAAAAGCCTTATATATATATATGAAAAGAGATAAAAAATAGACCAATCATCTGCAGTGCGCCTTATAATCCAGTGCGCCCTATGGTCTGGAAAATACGGTAATATTTGTACACAAATGCAATTTTGTTGTCAGAATGTAATCCAGCAACATTTTCTAATGTTATAAAGTTTGAATTGAATGTACTTCATTTATTTGCTTAAAAGTTGGTAACAGTTTAAGCTTAAACCCCATTAGGTTTATTTTAAATAAAAATTTGTCAAAGAGCACAACAGTTGGAGTCTTCTCATTGAACTGATAACCGACCGTATACTGTAGCAACCCTCTGCCTTTCAGTTAACCATCCGCAGTTAAAGTAAGAGGATGTGCGGTCAAATAAATTGGCTGACCAATCTGCGTTGAGTAATGCGGTACATTTTTGTGACTAAACTCGTTAAATTTCACAGCCCTACTTTTGAAATACATATTGCAATGTCTTTCAAAGCTTTTTTATTACCGTAATTTCCGGACTATAAGCCGCTACTTTTTCCCCTCGTTCTGGTCCCTGCGGCTTATACAACGGTGCGGCTTTTCTACGGCTTACGGTAACCAGGGGCGCGCACTACCGAGGATGCGCGGGACCGAGGCAGACATCTGGCGCCAGGTAACGAGAGCAAAACAAAGAGTAGGAGAGCGTCAGCGACAGTTTGCGCGAAGGAAGTGTTCATGCAAACACCCTCAATATGGAAAACAAACGGAGAAGTGCATATGATGCTGCTTTTAAGTTAAAGGCAATCGATCTGGATGTGATGTGAAAGTTTGATTGAATGATTGAAAAATGTATTGTTAATAAATGGGACGCTTTGCGTTCCCAAACAGTCATCTCTGTCCCGACAATCCCCTCCGTGGTAGCAGGAACCCCTATATACTACGGTAATTACACATCAAAACGCCTGCGGCTTATAGTCGGGTGCGGCTTATATATGGAGCAATCTGTATTTTCCCCTAAATTTAGCTGGTGCGGCTTATAGTCAGGTGCACCTTATAATCCGGAAATTACGGTACTTATAAAATACCAAAATGGGCCCTCATCCTTTAATCTTACATTGTGCACCCATATTGTAAGCAGTTATTCTGCTAGGCCAGGTGTCGGCAACCCAAAATGTTGAAAGAGCCGTATTGGACCAAAAATACAACAAAAAAAATTCTGTCTGGAGTCGCAAAAAATTAAAAGCCTTATATACGTTTTATAATGAAGGCAACACATTATGTAAGTGTCTATATTAGCTTACTAGAAATGTTGTATTTTAATTTTTATTCTACGCATTTTTGCATCATTGGAAATCATTAGTAAAATGGAGGCTTCTCACAGGATGAGATAACTTCTGGAAATTACTGGCTCAGAATAGCCAAAGGTATAGACGTGTGTGTCCAAGTTTAAGGAAACGGCAGGCTGTCTTCTTCTAACGGATTTGTTACAATCTTTGCAAGCTGGGTAACATTTGCTGTGGTCTGGAACAACATGGCGCACAAACAACTATGAGAAATGCAGCCAATATTACATACAGATAATGTGTCATGAGACATGCAAATATAAATTAAATAGACAGAGGACATAAGGAAATTAAATGAGGTCAAATATACCTACAAACTAGGCATAATGATGCAATATGTACATACAGATGGCCTAAATAGCATGTTAGCATCGATTAGCTTGCAGTCACGGATTGACCAATTTTACCTGATAAGCACCCCAGCAAATCAATAATATCAACAAAGCTCACTTGTGTGCATTCACGCACAGCATAAAATGTTTGGTGGACAGAATGAGACAAAGAAGCAGTGGCATAAAACACGTCTTTCTGTGGCAGCATCGGAGAAAGTTGTACATGTAAACAAACTACAATGAGTTCAAAGATCGCTGAAATTAGTAGGATTAGTAGTGCTTGCCAAATACTCTCATCAGTGAAGCATGTTTAATGTAAACAGTGGGATTTCTAACAATTCGGAAGGTTTGTGTCATGTTTGTTCTCCTACAGAAAATATATTAAAATAAAAAATATATTTTTTTCTTCATCTTTTTCCATTTTCACACATCTCTGAAAGAGGTCCAGGGAGCCACTAGGCATATCGTACATTTGAGTAATGTGTTCCTGATGCTCACATAACACTTTACTGAAGAAGCACATTATCTTGCACACTTTCCCCCCTAAAGTCCTATTATTTAGACAGAAACTACTAACTGTTAACTCAATCTTGAATCCAAATGTCTGTGTATTTAGTCCCAAAATTATTACTAAGACACATTTTGGTCCATATAAGCATCCTTCAAAGTAGAGAAAAAACAGAGACAATAACAATGTATGTAACCCTGTTTTGTCATATAAAACACCACTGGGTTTTTTTTTTATATGGTTGGTACTAACAAACAATGCATCGTATTAAAAATAGTCCATCAGTCAGCACAGGGTGACATGCTGTTATGCCTCCATTATTTTCCAGACAGAGGATCACCAGGAACATCCATTAAAACATGAACCATCTGTCACCCAAAGAGAGGAATAATGGCAGTAATTCCCTGTGTTTCTGAAAAGTCAGCATATAAACAAGAGTACTGCTAACTGCACGACTCTGTTCACACTCAATTGGACGTAGTGTGCTTTGAAGAGACACATGATCAATAGAAACATTACGCATTGGATCCATATGAAGGAGGTGGGTGGGGTTTGTTGGCACCCAAATATAGAGGACTCTCAATAAAGCTGAATCAGTTCTCTCTCGGGAGTCAGCTCCGCTCAAGATCTCAGTACTTTGAACATGGCGATAAGGCCAGCAAAATTATTAACGCATTAAGATATTGGCATCCCTTCATAGTACGCAGATTCAAACTGATTCAGGCGTAACTACTTATGACCTCAAGATAAATAATATACCGGTATTTAAATATTTGTATACATTTCTAAACTCTTCTGCTCAATGTTCTACCCCTGAGCTGGATGACTTTTTAAATAATCAGTTCATCAGTCAATATGCCATGTTTTGGCATAAGCTTGCACCTTTATCAGTGAATATGTACAATTAATCATTTAAATCTGGACCCCTCCCACGAACGCTTCACCAAGCGTAGATTTCTCTCCTCTTAATAAAAGACAAAGCTCGCACTTTGTGCACCTCGTATCATCCTATTAGCCTATTAATTGTGGATTTTAAAGGCCTACTGAAATTAATTTTTTTTATTTAAACGGGGATAGCAGATCTATTCTATGTGTCATACTTGATCATTTCGCGATATTGCCATATTTTTGCTGAAAGGATTTAGTAGAGAACAACGACGATAAAGAACGCAACTTTTGGTATCTGACAAAAAAAAGCCTTGCCCCTACCGGAAGTAGCGTGACGTAGTCAGTTGAACATTTCCGCAAAGTTCCCTATTGTTTACAGTGATGGCGGCCAGAATTGAGAGCGATTCGGACCGAGAAAGCGACGATTTCCCCATTAATTTGAGCGAGGATGAAAGATTTGTGGATGAGGAAAGTGCAAGCGAAGGACTAGTGGGGAGTGGAAGCGATTCAAATAGGGAAGATGCTGTGAGAGCCGGGGGTGACCTGATATTCAGCTGGGAATGACTACAACAGTAAATAAACACAAGACATATATATACTCTATTAGCCACAACACAACCAGGCTTATATTTAATATGCCACAAATTAATCCCGCATAAAAACACCTAGGTGTTTGTTATGCTATCTCCTAGCTCCTAGCTACTAGCTCCCGTCCATATAACCCGCCAATACAATTCAAACACCTGCACAACACACACAATCACTCAGCCCAAAGGACCGTTCACCTAACCCAAGGTTCATAAAGCTTATATGTTTAACCAAAGTTACGTATGTGACACGCACGTACGGGCAAGCGAAAAAATGTTTGGAAGCGCAGCTGCGTACTCACGGTACCGCGTCTGCGTCTGTGTATCCAAATCAAAGTAATCCTGGTAAGAGTCTGTGTTGTCCCAGTTCTCTACAGGCGTCTGTGTATCGAAGTCAAAGTCCTCCTGGTAAGAGTCTCTGTTGTCCGAGTTCTTCGATCTTGACTGCATCTTTCGGGAATGTATACAATGAAACACCGGCTGTGTTGTGTTGCTGACTTCCCTCGCAAAATACTCCACTTCTCACCGACAACTTTCTTCTTTGCTTGCTCAGCTTCTTTCTCCATAATGCCGGGGACGGCGTGGCGAAGTTGGGAGAGTGGCCGAGCCAGCAATCTGAGGGTTACTGGTTCAATCCCCACCTTCTACCATCCTAGTCACGTCCGTTGTGTCCTTGGGCAAGACACTTCACCCTTGCTCCTGATGGGTCCTGGTTAGCGCCTTGCATGGCAGCTCCCGCCATCAGTGTGTGAATGTGTGTGTGAATGGGTGAATTTGGAAATACTGTCAAAGCGCTTTGGGCTCCTTAAAAAGGGGTAGAAAAGCGCTATACAAGTACAACCATTTACCATTTAATGCAATGAACAAATTGCAACAGATTCACCAACACAGATGTCCAGAATACTGTGGAATAATGAGATGAAAACAGAGCTAATTTGTATTGGCTTCAATGGGTTATCCATACCTCTGTTTCACTGGCTACGTCACGCGCATACGTCATCATCCAAAGGAGTTTTCAACCGGAAGTTTAGCGGGAAATTCAAAATTGCACTTTCTAAGTTAACCCGGCCGTATTGGCATGTGTTTCAATGTTAAGATTTCATCATTGATATATAAACTATCAGACTGCGTGGTCGGTAGTAGTGGGTTTCAGTAGGCCTTTAATTTACTGCCTAAACTGCTAGCTTTACGTCTTGACACTATTTATCCTTCTATTCTTAATGCATATCAAACCAGGTTCATTCCGAATAGGCACCCCTTTTCCAATCTTCGACGTCTTTTCAATGTATTTTACAATGTGCCTGCTTCCTACACCCAAAAGGCACTGATATCACTGGATGCAGAAAGGGGTTTTGACAAGGTGGAGTGGAACTATCTATTCTATTTCCTGGAGAAATACAGCTTCTGTAATAGTTGTATTTTGTGGGTCAAGCTTCTCTATTCATCCCCGGTGGCCTCAACCAGGACAAATAATAATCCCAATACTTTTTTCTCTATCGTTCTACGCGGCAGGGCTGTCCTCTCAGCCCATTGCTTTTTGTTCTTGCCATTGAGCCTCTGTCAATAGCACTTCATGCCAATCCGCTTACTACAGTTACAGTATATGTAGGCACAGTGTGCAAGTGGAAGTCTCTCTCTTACGCAGATAACCTTCTCTTATAGGTCTTGGACCTCCCCGTACCAGTCCCGAGTACTCTTCAAGCTTTTAGTCATGTGTCTGGTTACAAATTGAACTTGGGTACAAGTAAAATATTTCCTATAACCTCTGCTGCTAAGAAACATCCTTTGCACAATTTTCTCTTTAAAATTGCCTTGCAAAGTTTCTCATACTTGGGTATCCAGGTTACGCAAACGCTTGCAGAGCTTTATAAAGCCAACTCTCTTCCAATGTTGTCCAAAATCCAGGGAGACTTTGAATGCTGGTCTTTACTTAGTTTATCTTTGGTGGCCCATGTCAACTCTATTAGAAATAAATGTACTTATGTGATTTTCCTGTCTGTTCCAAGGCATACCACTTTTTCTCCATCAGTCCTTTTTTTAGTAAATTACATAGTCAGATTATAGACTTCATTTAGAATAAAATGACTCAAACAAATCGTCGGCAGAATTAGCACTACCGAACTTTAGATTTTATTACCAGGCCACAAACATTCTTAAATATTAGCTGCAATTTGAAGCATTTGATCCTCCCTGGCTGTGGTTGGTTATGGAGGCAAAATCAACTAAACTGTTTTCTCTTAGAGATCTGGCTCACTCTCTCGTTCACTCATCTCCTTTTTTTTAAAATGAAAAATCGAATCATAAAAGCCTCATTCAGGATTTGGGTTCAGTTTAAGCGCTATTTTGGTTTACAGACTATTTCTAGTCTTGCACCCATCACTGCTAATCATGCTTTCCCTCCCTCTCTGATACATAGTGCCTTTATAAGGTGGTCAAGTCTGGGGATCAAGAACATTAATGATTTATACATTGACAACATTTTTGACTATTTTCAGCAACTTTCTAATATATTTCCACTCCCTAAGCAACATTTCTTTAGAAATCTACAGATCCGCAGTTTTGTTCGCAACACTTTCCCTAGGTTCCCGGACAGTTTTAGATGTGTTTTTCTTTTGCGCCCTGACTCTTTGACTTCAATTAAGTAACTTTGGGAGGGGAATTTGAGTATGAGTCTGTCTGAGGATAGTTGGACAGAGGTCTTGAGTAGAGTTCATATGTATTCCATTTGTGCCAGACAGCTTTATTCAATGCAAACTAATCCATTGCACTTATTATACCAAGGTCCGATTAGCGACGATAAACGATGGCATATCGATGTGATGTGATCGGTGTAAACAGGCGGCAGCTAATTTAATACATATGTTTTGACTGTGCCCATCCCTAAACAGCTATTGGACAAACACTTTTTTTGTCTGTGGTCACTGGCATAAGAATTGAATCGAATCCTCTAATCAGACTTTCTTGGGTAGCACCTCAGCCATACAGATGGTATGTATTTTCTTAAACTGGAGAAGATTTGGCTGACATTGAATAGTTGTTCTGCAAAGTTTCAAGAATTGTGGTGTGGTTCTCTGAGATATTTGGAGGAAAATGATCTCAAAATGAACCCTGATTGGGTCACAATTGAAATGTGGGTGGTTGATGAGTCTTTAGTGTGCTTGTGCGTCGCTATATCTCTCTAAAGCCATTCAGGAATGCAGCTGTCTGTGGTTTTATGTTGACTTCTGTCTGTATTTTCTTACTTTATTTATTATAATTTTTTGTTTTACTTGTTGTGGGAAAAACAGCACATTTGATATATGTTTGACAACTTTTTTCAATGATATGTCTGAAAACAAATGAACAAATGTTTAAAAAAAAAAGAAAAAAAAGAGTGTCAGGCTTTGGGGAGGGGTGCATGTTTATAGCAATCCTTTAACTTCAGTAGATGATCATCTACGTGGTCGTCGTGCTCTGCAGGTGTTTGTTGTTCTACTTCGATGGACTGAAATACATCATGGTTACAATTATACGTTGTTTCTACAAAGACATTTTTCAGCGGTGAGTCAACATGTCCTTTGTAATAGCTTTAGTTCGGTTTAGCAGCCTCCATTCAAAACGCCTAAAAAGATAATTGCTAATTTAGCCTTGCTTTGAATTCTGTCTTTGTGACAGATTTACAGCCGTATTTTAAAAACATTTATATTGTAGCCATCTTGGACTTGCATTTACTGTGATAGAAAATATAAAACACTTTCCTTTCTTTTTTAACTTTTATTTGGAATATATTATTGAACAAATTGGAATAAAGTCAATTTTAGTTGTCGATGTAGGTTTTTTTTGTTTCTTGTTAATACATGACTATTTATTGTTAATTAATATAATTCAAACAACTTGTACATTACTTAATTTATACTTAATAATAATAAAAGTTTATACCGTAATTGTATTTCTTAATATTTATTACTAAATGTACTTGAACTGCATTTTTGTTGGTTATGTTTTTTATGCACACAAAACCATAGACCATTCTGCTTCTGGTCGCCAAGAGCAATACAGTAAGGTCTCATTTATCGCTTTTAATTGGTTCTGGGCCTCTATTTTTAATCATGAATTCTATATTTTAATTGATAGAGCCTAAAAAAAACATGTTTACAACTTTCTAAATATGTTTTCTTTTTAAATTAAGAGAGCCCTCTAGACATGAAAGAACACCCATAGTCACCTTTTCAAACTTAGAAGTGCAATGTGGCGTATTAAGGTCTGACTGTATTACAGTACTCACTAGGCTGCAGTCAGTCTTACACAAGTAAGACCGAAATGGGGCAAGAAACAACATCTTGTTTAAGGCCACTAAACGCATATGACCCTCCAGAAGAGTAAGGGTTCAAATCTCTTTTGGAGCATCATGGTGTGAGTTTGTATGTTCTCCCAATACTAATGTGGGTTTACTCCAGGTCCTTCTTCTCACGATCCCCCCCCAAAACATGCATGTGTTAGACCAAACTCGTTTTCAATGAGGGCCACATCACAGTTATTGCTGCCATCAGAGGGCCGCTTGTAACAGTGAATAATGTATGAATTTGCCCCTGGATTTCATTATTAATTATATCAATTGTTTTAAGTAGACTGTCGATTTTACAGTAAAAACTTTACATTCATAGTTTTACGGAAAAAGCTGGTAGCTGAGTTGCCAGAAATTTTGTGTTAAATTTACATTTATATTGTTGATGGAAAAAATGTTGGCAACTTAGCTGCCAGTTTTTCTACAGTAAAAACAAATGTACCGTCTTTCCATTTACAGTAATACACCGCTAAAAACAACAACCGTAGATTTCACAGTCAAAAATTGACAGCTCAGTCAACAGAATTTTAACGCAAAAAAACAGTAGTAGTTTTTTATTTTTTATTTACAGTAATATGCTGTAAAGAACAACGTAAAATGTGTTGTAATTTATATTAATTTGATGGTTAGTTCGCTGTAAAGTTAAGTATTTTTATTAATTTTCGACAAAAACATGTTAGGAAAGTATGATAATATACTGTAATATTTGTTGCCATAAGGGAAACTATTAAAGTTTAAAGGCCTACTGAAATGAAATGTTCTTATTTAAACGGGGATAGAAGATCCATTCTATGTGTCATACTTGATCATTTCGCGATATTGCCATATTTTTGCTGAAAGGATTTAGTATAGAACAACGACGATAAAGGTCGCAACTTTTGGTCGCTGATAAAAAAAAGCCTTGCCTATACCGGAAGTTGCGTGACGTCACCGGAGGAAGGACTCCTCACATTTTCCCATTGTTTACAATGCAGCGAGAGAGATTCGGACCGAGAAAGCGACGATTACCCCATTCATTTGAGCTAGGATGAAAGATTTGTGGATGAGGAAAGTGAGAGTGAAGGACTACAGTGCAGTGGAGGACGTATCTTTTTTCGCTCTGACCGTAACTTAGGTACAAGGCTTCATTGGATTCCACACTCTCCTTTTTCTATTGTGGATCACGGATTTGTATTTTAAACCATCTCGGATACTATATCCTCTTGAAAATGAGAGTCGAGAACGCGGAAATGGACATTCACAGTGACTTTTATCTCTTTCACGTTAGCTCTTTAGCTACTGAGCTAACGTGATAGCATCGGGCTCAAATGCAGATAGAAACAAAATAAATAAATCCCTGACTGGAAGGATCGACAGAAGATCAACAATACTATCAAACCATGGACATGTAACTGCACGGTTAATAATTCTCAGCCTGGCAAAGCTTAACAATACTGTTGCTAACGACGCCATTGAAGCTAACTTAGCAACGGGACCTCACAGAGCTATGATAAAAACATTAGCGCTCCACCTACGCCAGCCAGCCCTCATCTGCTCATCAACACCCGTGCTCACCTGCGTTCCAGCGATCGACGGAAGGACGAAAGACTTCACCCGATCATCCGTGCGGTCGGCGGCTAGCGTCGGCTAGCGCGTCTGCTATCCAAGTCAAAAACCTCCTGGTTGTGTTGCTACAGTCAGCCGCTAATACACCAATCCCACCTAAAACTTTCTTCTTTGCAGTCTTCATTGTTCATTAAACAAATTGCAAAAGATTCACCAACACAGATGTCCAGAATACTGTGGAATTTTGAGATGAAAACAGAGCTTTTTTGTATTGGATTCAATGGGGTACCAATACTTCCGTTTCAACGATTGACGTCACGCGCATACGTCATCATATATAGACGTTTTCAACCGGAAGTTTAGCGGGAAATTTAAAATTGCACTGTATAAGTTAACCCGGCCGTATTGGCATGTGTTGCAATGTTAAGATTTCATCATTGATATATAAACTATCAGACTGCGTGGTCGGTAGTAGTGGGGTTCAGTAGGCATTTAAGTACTTTATTCACACATATCATTTCCAGGTGTTTGCGGGCCAGATTAAATGATGTAATATTTATATTTCCTTCATGTGTTTTGTGTACATTTTAAGTGACTTTGGTGCTCATTAAGTTGTGATTTAGGTATAAGTCAACTTACTTCGCCGTCCTGAGAACGGAACTCATGCATAGACCAAGGACCCCTGAATAGGAGTATAGTACAGTCAGAGTGTTTTGAGATAAAAGCTGTCATTTTTTAAGTTGCAAACAAAACAATTAGTTGGCGTAGCAAATGTCACAGTGAACTCTGTGAGTTAAGGCAGCGTTTTTCAACCTTTTTTGAAGCAAGGCACATTTTTTTCATTAAAAAATCCGGAGGCACACCACCAGCAGAAAACGTTAAAAAATGAAACTCCACCAGGTGGTCGTGCCTTATTTTGAGTTTGTTGGTGTTTTCCTGTGTGTAGTGCTTTAGTTCTTGTCTTGCGCTGTTATTTTGGTGGCCCTTCCTGTTTTGTTGGTGTTTTCCTGTAGCAGTTTCATGTCTTCCTTCGAGCGCTATTCCGCGCACCTGCTTTGTCTTAGCAATCAAGGCTATTTACGTTGTTGCTATCCTTTCTGTGTGTGGACATTGTTGATTTTCATGTCATGTACGGATGTACTTTGTGGACGCCGTAAGTTTTTGCTGTCGTCCAGCATTCTGTTTCTGTTTACTTTGTAGCCAGTTCAGTTTTACTTTCGCTTTGCATAGCCATTGCCTTTTCCCTTCCCTTTTGTTCATTTTTGGTTTAAGCATTACATACCTTTTTACCTGCACAATGCCTCCCGCTGTGGTCTGCATATTGGGATCACAACACACCATCCTCGTCTCACCCGACACATTCTGACTTTTACAAAGCAATTAACTACCTGCTGCCACCTACTGACACGGAGTGGTATGTGGTTACCCTGCCGAGTTTTACACAGCACAGACACCAAGCAACGGCACATTATTTGCAGATTATAATTATTGATTTGCAAAAAATATTTTTGGGACCAATTAGGTAATGTTGCATAGTTTCCCACAGCACACCAGACAATATCTCACGGCACACTTGTGTGCCGCGGCACAGTGGTTGAAAAACACTGAGTTAAGGTACTGTATATTTCCTTAGGTCACCTTTGCCTATGGTTAAAAAACCATTATTTATTTATATTTTTTCCTATTATAATAATGACATAAAGAAATTAGTTGACTATTCAATAAGAAAACAAAAGAGAAAAGCAGAGACATTTACCTTGAAGACTGAAAACAAAGAAAAATAAATTGTTTGCCAAACTTAGATGTTGCTTCTCTTCTGCCAGAGCCTGTGTGCACACAGTACAATATTTGAGTTACCACGGTTACCAAAAGCCTCACTACATCATTGCTTCAGAATGCTTCGCCTGCCATTTGTCGGCATGTACCTGCACGTCAACTCACCTGTCCGTCTGCATCTTGCAACATCTCACACGTCCTCCCACACGCCACAATCCCTGGGCCTTTGCTCGCTTTGTATGTGCGTGTACATTGTATGCATGCACACGTCGTCATGGCTACGGGCTGCACAGACAGGCGTCATCACTTCAAAAGCACCTGAAAGGGACTGCAGCTTCCCTGTGTACTGGGCATCACCTGCGCGCGCGCGCGCACACACACACACACACACACACACACACACACACACACACACACACACACACACACACACACACACACACACACACACACACACACACATTCTTGTATTTGTTGCCTTCTTGGGACCTCGGAAAAATGTCTACCTTTTTAGGACCACCGCTTCTAAACATATAAAGATGTGTATTTACAACATTAATTATATATGCATACTCTGCAAATATATAAAAGCTTTTTGTCAAAAATGAGTTGGAATTTCACAAGAAAAAGGTCACAATTTCACAAGAAAAACTTTGAATTTTGGTCTTATAATAAAAGTCGTAGTTTTACAAGAAAAACTGAACATTTGTGCAATATTATGATAAAAGTTGAAATTTTACTCAGTAACAGTTGCCATTTTACAAGAAAAGCTTAAAATGTCTGCAATTTTATGAAAATCGTCGTAATTTTACTCGACAAAAGTCACAATTTTATAAGAAAACTTTAACATTTTGGCAATATTATAATAATAATCTGAATTTCACTTGGCAAAAGTCATAATTTTATTCACAAAATGTCACTTTTTTAATGTAAATATTTTAAATTGAAATTTTTGTAATTGATTTTTAATCTTCATTATTTACTTCAAGTTATTACAGTATGTCTCTAAATACATATTTATTTTTTTTAATACATTTTGGCCAAAGGGGGCGGATTTCAATTTCTTACACACACATGTTAATACATATGATGGCCAGAGGGGGAGCACTTAACATTTTTTACACACACTTGTTATTTCATATGTTGCCCAGAGGGTGAGCACTTTTAAAACCGACACACAGTCAATTTGAAAAATCCCTCCTTTTTGGGACCACCCTAATTTTGATAGATTTCACCACCAGGGGTGCAAATGAGACATTCTCTATTAGATGCAATGGTTTTCCGTATTGGGACCATGACTTATGTCCTATCTTGTTCACCCGTCCTCATATGGAAGGTACTTTTCCTTGTTGATGTCTCAAGAAGGGTAGAAATACAAGAATTAGTACACATACACATACACACACACACACACACACACACACACACACACACACACACACACACACACACACACACACACTCACACACACACACACACACACACACACACACACACACACACACACACACACACACACACACACACACACACACACACACATACATTCGTGTATTTGTTACCTTCTTGAGACCTCTGAAAAATGCCTACCTCTTTAGAACCACCCCTTCTAGATATATAAGGATTTGTATTTACGACATTAATAATATATACATACTGTGCAAATATAAAACAGCTTGTTGTGAAAAATGAGATGGAATTTCACAAGAAAAAGGTCACAATTTCACAAGAAAAACTTTGAATTTTGGCAGTATTATAATAAAAGTCGTAATTTTACTCAACGCAAGTCAAAGTTTTACAAGAAAAACTGAACATTTGTGCAATATTATGACAAAAGTGGGAGTTTTACTCAATAACAGTCGCAATTTTACAAGAAAAGCTTAAAATGTTGGCAATGTTATGAAAAGAGTCGTAATTTTACCCGACAAAAGTCACAATTTAATAAGAAAACTTTAACATTTTGGCAATATTATAATAATAATCGGAATTTTACTTGGCAAAATTTTGACAAGTCATAGTTTAATTAAAAAAATGTCACTATTTTACTGTAAATATTTTAAGTTGTAATTATTGTAATTGTTTTTTAATCTTTATTATTTAATTCAAGCTAGTACAGTATGTCTCTCTCTCTCTCTCTCTCTCTCTCTCTCTCTCTCTCTCTCTCTCTCTCTCTCTCTCTCTCTCTCTCTCTATATATATATATATATATATATATATATATATATATATATATATATATATATATATATATATATATATATATATATTTGTTTGTTTTTTTTAATTAATTTTGCCCAAAGGAGGCGCATTTCAATTCCAGAGGGGGAGCACTTTAAATTTTTACACACACTTGGGGGACGGC